>NC_056726.1:443976299-444113799 GCF_019279795.1 Protopterus annectens
TTATTCCAGAGGTTTGTGACGTACTGGGTTATAAACTTGCCTGTCCAATATGTTTTATTTGTCTGTCTGTGAAGATTTAAGTTCCTGGTTCTAGTACTGGTAAAGACATTAGACTTGTGGAGTAACAGGAAGTCCAGGGGAAACTAATTGCCAAACAAGTTTCTTCTGCATCGAGGAAATCATTGTTCCCCTATATTCTGCCCTTGTTAGATCTGTTATAAAATGTAAATATAATTCACCTTTCAGCATATATCTGGCTAAACACAAAAAACTCCAAAAACTATAGAGGTTCATAACAAAAAGGATCTCTGATCTCAAAAACATTAGCTATCAGGAGAAATTGGACTCCTTGTCCTTGTATTCAGTTTAGTGAATACTCCTGAGACGAGACCCAAGTCTAGCTTTCCATGCTTTTTCAGATCCTGCTCTTGAACTCTTTTTCCTCAGTAAATCAAATTGTGCAGCCAGTACCAGAACCAGAGATCTCAGCTTTCATCAAGGCGTAAATAAAACTAGATGGATAGATAGAGAGGTTCATCATCCAGTGCATCTCTTCTATAATTGAGGACTCCTGTATGTCAAGCAGTGTGATTCTTTGTCATCTTAGTTGCATTACTACTTCCACTATTTGTACGGTAGGAGTTTTTCCCTGTATACTGTAAATGGTGCAAATATATTAACGTGAAATTATAGATCAGATATTGTCAATTTTCATTCTGTCCTTAACTGTTGGTTCGGATCCGACTCTGCCTTTACTGTAGCTCGTGGCCACCAAAAAGTCCTTGAGTTCCTCACTTACTCATAAAATACCAACCCCTATCATACCTCGGATCTCATTTGCCACTTCTCGAATAAGAAGTGCTTGCCATTTCAGCTCTTGAGTTGTTCTTCATAGAGAGACGTTTCTTTAAATTTACTTCATAAATCTTGTATATTTAGATATTTTCTCCCTTTTTCTTCTCAAGCTGTAATCCTCTTTACCAAAGTTGGTATTTACCTCCCTTTTTGGCTTTTTATATAATCTACATAGTTTTGTGTAATCTTAGTACCATTGTTGGTATTTCTAACTCTTCGTCATACCAAAAAAAATGCTTTTTCTTCTCTTCTGTATAATTTTTTTACTGTTTGTCAGAAAAAGGCCATTCAGGGTTCAACAAATGTGAAAAGTGTGGGCACAAGCTGCCTTTATCGAATGCCCATTTCCTATGCATATACTGTTTAGGCCGAGATCATCTGAAGGTTGAATGCAGCATATGGCAAAATTTTAATCCACAGGCTACTGCTGATCATAAAGATAAACTTATACTGAAAGGGTTGCTTCCAGCATCCATTTTTGAGGTGATTACTGGAGCTCAACCTTCCAAAGCTAAAGCGAAGGAGACTGTATCTCTTAGGATCTCCTAAACCGTTAGGATCTTCAACTGCTTCTTCTTCGGAACCTCCCAAGAAAAAAGCTGAAGTCAGATCCAAAGACTTCCTTGATTAATTTTGGTGCTGGATCCAACAACTTACTCTTCAGCTCCGAGAACCTTGGATCCGGCACCTTTACATAGGAATAGGTACTCTCCCACTGTAGACCCAGTACTTTCTAGAGTTCCATCTCCATTTCTGGAACTCTTGACATTCCAAGTCCCCATCCTTGGCATCCCCTCGATCTTCCAGGAGTCTAACCAAAGCCGATGTGGAGAGGATGATGAGATTTCTCATGGCGCAGATTCAGATGGGAATTATCCCAGCTCCTTCCCGTAAGGGTCAGGAGGTCAATCCTTGTCACTTCACCAATAACAAGTCCTCTGATCCATCCCATCATTTCAAAGCCCCTTGATCGGAGTCTTCCGGGTCCTTCTCTTTCAGATGTGAAGATATCCCTGAGTACACCAGCTCTGACACCCTCTGAGCCAGATGACTCTTGGAGCCAAAGGATACTGATTTCAGTGAAGGGGAGGGGGGTCCTCACCATCATCTAAAAGACGTCTCATTCAGAGACCTTCTTAAGATACTTAGACAAGTGGTTGGCCCTCTGATAATTAATCCTCAGAGGAGTCAGTATTCCTAAAAGCTTTTGGAGCTGGCTTGTCTACCACCTGGGTTACTCTGTCTGCCAGTGAGCTCATTGACTCGATCTCTAGGCGGGCATGGAAGGAACCTGACTCAGTTGAGCCAATCCCCAAGAGACCAGATCAGATTCTGGCTTCACCTGCAGGTAGGGAATTTTGGAGTAAGGGGGTGCCTGTAGATGCTATGGTCATGGCAGCAGCCACCAAGAAGAATCTTGCTGAGCAGCATTCCTTTGTCCATCCCCCTAACAGGGAGTCTAGGGTGTTGGACAGATTTGGGAAGCATATGTATGCTTCTGCAACCTTTGCCCTTTAGTTGCTGAACTATTTGGAACACTTTATGAGACTACAAAGGGACTTAATTAAGGAACTTTCAAAATCCCTTTTGGGGACCACTACAGCTGAGGCTCACTCTTCTGTGGCTTCACAGTTGGCTACCTTTCAATCTATTTAAAATTCGTCCATGAGGCTTTTCTCGCATGCAGCGGAAGGTGCCTCAAGGGAGGCAGGTTCAGGCATTTGCATCAGTAGGCATGCTTGGATGCGCTTGTGTAATTTTGCAGAAACCTTCAAGTCTTCATTCGTCACTGCATCTTTTGACGGCAGTTCTTCATTTGGCCCAGAAGTGAAGGAAATGCAATCCAGATGTGAAAAAGGTGGAAAGACCTTTTCTGCAGTGGGTGTACATTTTTCAGCCTGTCAAAGATCCTTTGCTAGAAGTTCACAAGGTGGTCGAAAAATATGATTCAGGAAGTCCCAGGGTCCTTTCCAAGATCCATGTGGAGATAGTTTTTCCAGGGGCAGAGGGGGGAACTCCAATGGTAGACGATGCCCACGTGGCAGAGGAGGCACACAGAAGCAAGGGTCCAGTGATTCTTTCTCTGATAGACCCTGTCAGCGCACCTGAAAGGAGGCGTGATTGTCCCCCTCTGGAGGCAATTGGGGGTCAGCTATCCCTGCACCATCGAGCCTGGCTAGAGACAACAAAAGATACATGGGTGCAGAGGTTATATAATTCCCCATCCCCTACCACCTCCACCTGTTTGCACAATTCCTGATGTTCCACTCAGTCAGAGGAAAGCAGCAGCACTAGAAATACAAAAGCTGCTAGAAAAAAGTCATCCAAGAGGTCCCACCAGACCAGATAAAATTTGGAATGTACTCCAGATTCTTTTTAGTGCTGAAGAAAAACAAGATTGAAGACCAATTTTAGATCTCAGCAACTTGTCAGTTCAACACGCAAATTTTCGGATGGTCGTGGTTCAGTCTATTCTGCCCTTTTTGGACAAAGACAACTGGATGTGGTTGATAGACCTTCAGGATGCATACTGTCACATAAAAACGAACAGACAGTCCAGAAGGTATTTACTGTTCTGGCTGGGAGCCAGTCACTGTCACTTCTAAGCACTGCCGTTTGGCCTCACCACATCCTCCAGAATGTTTACCAAATGCATGGCAGTGGTAGCAGCTCACTTGAGATTGCAGGTATTCTGAGCATTTCCATACTTAGATGACAGGCTGTTTACCACCCTGAACAAGCATCTGCTGATAATTGCAAGAGATCAGGTATTCTGGATTTGTTCTTATCTGGGGATAACCATAAATTACAACAAGCCTAAGTTACAGCAGAGTCAAACATTGGAATTCATAGGGGCAGTGTTCAGCATGATATCAGTGATGGCTTCTCTTCCTTTCTCAGGAGTGCAGACTGTCAGATTCCAGGTCAGGAAAATAATTCACAGTACCAAAATTTCAGCCCGGTTGATTCTGCAAACCTTGGGGTCAATGTCAGTGGCCGTAATTTTAGTTTCTCTAGCAAGATTTCATATGAGAATTCTTCATTGGTTGATATCAACACAGTGGTTGATTCTTTATCAATGCATGACAGTACAAATAAGAATCATTGAGGCATGCAAGAGATACCTTTTGGTGGTGGGTTTGATCAGATCAAGTTCTAAAAAGCTGTCCTTTCATCCTCCCTCAGCGCAAGGCTATAGTGACCATGGACACTTCCCAGATTGGGGGGGGGGGGGGCACTTCCTGAGGAAAACAGTCCAAGGCACTTGGTCCCCTGAAGAGGTCAACATGCATATCCGTTTTCTGGAAATGAGAGCAGTGCTGTTGGCATTGCAGTCCAAACAGACATGTCAGTAGTTTGGTAAATCAACAAATGAGGGGGAACCGGGTCTTATCCCCTGTGTTGAGAAGCCGTCAGAGTGTGGTAATGTGCTATTTTCTTCCAACCACTTTCTGATAACAATGCACATACCGGGGAAGTCCAGTGTGATGGGAGACAAACTGAGCAGGTCCATTCTACTACCTTAAGAATGGTCTGTCAACGGCAAAGTGACAGATATGGTTTTCAGCCAGTGGGGCCAGCCTTGCTGCGCTTTTTTTGTATCTCCCGTAAACAACTGCAGGAGCTTCTTTGTCCTGATCCCTCCACCAGAGGAATCACCAAGAGATGCTGTAATCTACAATTGGCCCCAGTCTTCTCTATGTCTACCCTCCAACTCCCTAATTCCAAACTTCCTACAGAAAGCTGCCCGGTTGAAGAGCAAGTCATTCTCATTTCACCGTACTGGCCTCGACAGAGTCGGTTCCAGTTTCTTTGGCCTTATCTGCTTTACCCACCTTAGGTTATGGATGTGATTCCAGGCCTCCTTTCTCACCCAACAGGTATGATTCACACAGACATCAGGCTGGCAGCATGGTTTCTCCAATTCCTTTAATAGCCAGACAATTGATGCTCTCTTCCCCTGTCCATCACATTCTTATCTTCCCATAAGGCTTCTGCTAGAAAACTGTATGGAAGTAAATGTTCATTTAGCAGCAATCTCTAATCTTCATATTGGATTTGAGTATTCTTCATTGTCTTCATCTAAGCTTTGTAAAATCTTTTTTGAGATGTACCCTCCTACTGAGACCTCCATGTAAAGATCCTACTCCACCATGGGATTTAACTTTGGTGCTGCAGGCATTAATTCATTCTTCCTTTGAACCTACAGCTAAATGTGATCTTAAATTCCTGACCTGGAAAACTGTCTTTCTAGTAACCATTACCTCTGTTAGAAGAATTTCAGAACTTCAAGCATTGTCTTCTAAACCTCCTTATTTGATTTTTCATAAGAATAGACTAACATTATGTACCAATGCTTCTTTCCTTCCTAAGGTGCTGTCAGAATTCAGTATCAACCAGTCCATCAGTTTGCCAGTTTTCATTCCAAAATTTTCAAACAAAGGGGAATACATGTTGTGTTTGTTGGATGTTCACAGACAGTTACGTTTTTACTTAAATAGAACAAAGTAAATTAGGAAAACATTGTTTATATCCTTTGCAGATTCTAAATTGGGCAAAATAGTTGCAGAGGTGACTCTAGCCATATAGCTATCTGATTGCATGTCATTTGTCTACAACAAGTTTGGTCTAACCTTACCAAAACGTTTAAGAGGCCATGCAGCTAGTTCCATTGCAGCTTCTTCAGTGTTTCTCTCTAGGGCTTCAATGGACGGTATATGTGTGGCTGCAACCTGGGCCAGTTCTCATACCTTTATCATCACTCATTACAAACTGGATCTGGTCTCGAGCGGAAGATCAGCCTTTGGTTCAGCTGTGATCAGGAATATCCTTTCTTAGAGTCCACCTGGGAATTTAGGTAGCTGGGGACTCTGTCCCAACAGTTGAGGATAGAATGAAAATTGACTACTTCAAGTGAACAAGTTATGTACTTACCATAATGTTCCATCTATGTTGTCCATTTTCATTTTTCCTGAACTTCCCAACCTTGCTCAGAAAGGAGTTCTGGAAGAACTAGAGACAGTAAGGACACCACTGACACCACTGTCGTTGCTGAGCTCCAGATATGGCTTATTCTGTTAATATTTTTGTAGTATTCCTTTCTACCTTTTGTAAAATAGCAAATAAGATCTGAGGTATAGCAAACAAGATCTGAGGTATGTTAGGGGTTGGTGTATTATGGGTAAGGGAGGAACTCAAGAGCTTTTTGGTGGCCATGAGATATATTAACGGCAGATTCTGATATGAAGATCAGATCCAAACCAACAGTTGAGAAAGAATGAAAATGGAGAACACAGATGGAACGCTATGGTAAGTACATAACTTATTTTTATGTCCCATGTGTTAACATCAATATTTGTCAAACAGTATTTCAGTTGTCAAAGTAAGGTTGTGATTAACATCACATAGTGTTTGAGTTGTCCCACCTTTTATATAGGAAAGGCTAATTGAAGACTTTGTGAACATGCACAAGAACATGTTTTTGGCAATTAAAAAAAGGCATATAAGTGGTACTTTGGCAAACAATAGCGTAGTTTGTAATTTCAATGTACTATTTTTGTAATGTACGTCACACTGAGAGGTGGTATTTGCAATGTTTATTTGGAGGTTACTAAGTATACACGATATGTATTCAAGAATATCCCTACCACATTTTTGTGCTTTCTAATCACTCAGAAAGATTACACTAAATGTACATGTAGTCCACACTTTATGGTAACCTTTATGAATTCCTGTCAGTATTTAAAGCTGCAAGAAAATCACTAGGAAGACTAAAATGTGGAGGAAGAAGGTGTGAGTTATGCCTGTGTTGTCTATTCACGCATAACGGTGTACATTTAGTGTAGGTGTTCTTGAATCCTGGGGCTCAAAGACATCTCCAGTAAAAATGCTGTTTCTTGGTTCCTCTCTGAATTCAGATGCAATTAGACCCTTTGCAATCAAGGAGTGGAACACAAACATTTGTTAACTGTCCATAACTAAGAACTGGCTACAATTGGATCAGTTTGCTGACTATATGAAGATGACCCTTTTGGACTCCCCATTTGAGAGTCCCCTGCTGTTTGGTCCCAAAGTGAATGAGTACCTCAGAAAACAAAATAAGGGGGAACAACCCTGGTAGCTGTGGTTGTGAAGTTTCACCTCACCCAGCATCCCTTTTCTAGAATGTGGAGGAGCTAGCTTTGGATGTGGTTCTGACATTACCCATCAAGGCAGAAGCAGGAGGGCAGTAGGAACAAACATTTCCTTCTCCATTCAAGATCCATGTAAACTCAAGGGCCCAGTATCAGGATTCATTAGCCCCCAGAACCCCTTAATCTGCCTCTAGGCAGATATTGGCAGTCCTGACTGTCTAAATCTCTCTCACAGGAAGTATTTGAAGGAAATTGTTATTCCATGTTCTAGCATGGAAAAATTCTTCGTAGGCATATGGCACTAGAAGGTTGTGTCCAGAGATTTTGTCTCATCCTGCACGCCACTGCAGATTCCATCATTACTCGTGTCTGACTTTCCATCATGCTGAAAAGTACTAGTAAGGAAGGAGGTACTTTGTTTTTTTTTTAACAAAAGAGCCAACCAGGAAATCCCACCTGACCACCAGAAAGACATAGGATATTATTCGGGTCTATATTAGATCATCGAAATGACAGAACTTCGAATGATCTAATATCGAAGCCAATATCGCGAACGCTGAAAACAACAAAGCTGCACAAAACTGAATTCTTTCCTAGGGAAAGAATTTGGTTGGCCGTTGTTGTAGCTTCACTGTTTTCAGCGATGCGGTGGAAAGTTACGGGTTGGGTTAAGGTAAGTGTGTGATTGTGCGGACATTCGGGTTAGGATGCAGGTTGGGTGAGTTAGAGTTAGGGTGCGGGTCAGGTAAGTGTGCGATTGTGACAGAATTTGGGGTTAGGGGCGGGTTAAGTGAGTTAAGGTTAGGGAGCGGGTGAGGTGAGTGTGTGATAGTGACGGACCTTAGGTTTAGGGTCTGGGTTAAGGTAAGTGGATAGATAGTAGTGTACGTGCAGTGTAGTGAAGGGTTAGATGAAACTTTTAAATATATGTGTGTGGATTGCTGATTTTTAGTGTGATTGTGTTTCTCGGAACAGCAAATTCTTTTCCCTGGGAAAAAATTTGCTGTTTTGAGGTTTCGATATTGTTAGGGTTCGGGTTTTGCAATTCAACGTTACAGCATTCGATAATGAGCCGTTTCGATGATCTAAAATAGACCCTATTATTCCATGTTCATTTCAATGCCCAAGAAAGTCAAGGGGTTTATATCCGTGTTAGGTCTCGGTGGCCTAACTGATTTATTGGTAAAGAAACCTTTAAATTGTATCTTTTTCTTTGTCATTCCATATCTGTCCAGAGGAAACTAGGTGTACTGTTTGGAGATCCCCAGGATGCCTGTCTCCTCGTAAAGACTGTCAATGAGTCATAGATGTTTCTTTTCATCCTGGTTGAAGCTAGTCACAGCCCATTTTGGACACTTCCTTTTGGCCTTAACCCTGCTAACAGGGTGGCTGCCATAAGTTACTACTACTACTGGCATACATATCTCAGGCTACAGTGATCCTAGGTTTTTCCCTATCTTGACAAGTGACTGCTTGCTTGTCTGTTACAGGGATGTTTTCTTCAGTAGGAGTTTCTGCTCACTGTGTTCTGCTTCCACAGAGTTGTGTTGATCGTAATGAGGGCCTGTTGCCCCATTCAGTTCAGATGCTGGTTTTCATTAGAGATTTCCAAGACACTGTGGTTTAAAACACCCTTTCACACTAGGGGAGGATTCTCTCTTTGTGGCAGGTGGTGTCTGTCAGAGAATTCTCTTCAAACAGTTGTAGCAGAATTATGCCTCAAGACCCTGGGTGTGATGGCAGCATCCAGCTTTCTTTGTTGTCAAGGCCAGGTATTGTATGAGAGTCCACAAATGGACTTTTTGGGTTCAGTGTTCTCTGTATTTTCCTTTCTATTTCATTGATGTTTGGATCTCCAGGTTGTGCAGTTCACACCTAGCCTTGTAGATGGACCAGGCAGACCTCCGCACAGCCAAGCTTTTCCAACTCCAGACTCTTTGTGATTGCCAGTACAGATGTATCTGCCTTGGGATGTAAGAACTCCCATCTTCAGTAACATTTTCTCCTTCCCCCACATATTCTCTCATCTCTTCTGTTGTTTTCCTCTCTGTCTTTTTAATTTATGCATATTCCTGATGTTTTCTTCTCTTAAGCATTTTTTTCTGAACTTACTACTGAAATGGCAGCTCTGAAGTCTGTGAGAATGTAGACACTGTAGGGGAAATGAACATCCCCATAATTTGTCTGCATATCAGCATGCAGGGGATGAGGGCAGTGTTTTGTTTTCCTTCTTTCATTTCAGATTTTGAGGCTAAAGCTGTCCAAGATGCTGCTGTTTCGCCCTTTTGGCAGGCACCACCCAGATCTCCATGTTCTGATGCTAACTACTTCACTACTGCTGTTTCAGTACTAGCCAAGTGCCAAGGTTGCTGATGCAGATTGAAATCTATTATTATGTCTACTCCGTGCCTTTGAACTAAGAAAACTCACAATGAGAAATGGATCTGGACATCCCAGCAAAGTATAGATCCCTTCTCATTTCCTATTCTGATGATCCACAGGTATCTGTGAACATTCTTTTGGCTCTAGTTTAATTATTCTTCTGTCAATGTTGATTTAGCTGCCATCTTCGCCCTTCCATTCAGGTTCAGATTTTGCCTCCCTGACGTTTTTATTTATTGATTGCTTGATTGATTGTCATCTGGGGTACCATGATGGTGGTTATCCAAGAGGATTTGTCAGGCACTCTATCCTAAAATTTACCAAAGATGACTCTCTCATCAGATGTACAAGTTCTGGGTACTTACCATAATGAAACCAGCTGTAAGGGCACCCATCTTCAGTAACATTTCTTCTTTCCCCACCTGTTATGTCATCTCTTCTGTTGTTTTCCTCTCTCATGCATTTTTGTTTTTCTGAGCTTTCTGTCTGACGTCAGAGCTGGAGAAGGGGGTGCACAGTTTGTGATTGGGGGGGGGGGTTGGCAGTCAGATGAAATTTTGTCTGCCATAATGTGCACAACATTTTAAAGGCCTAGTACAGGTTTCTTCCTGGATATTATCTCCATTGTTATAGCTGTAAGATCTTTCAGCTCACCTCTAACCCTTCAGAGACTTAGTTCCTCTTCAGGAGGTTTATTTTACATTTGAATAGCTTACCTTTCTGTCATTCAATCCTGCAGCCTCATCTACTATGAATTGCTTATTTTGAAATGTACTTTTTAGTGGTTGTTATTTCTGCCAAAATCTCTGCTGAAAACTTTCAATCCTGTAAGGTTTTCCACAGGAAAAGAATAGTGATTAGGACTAAGCTGTCTTTTGTGCCCAAAGCTGCCACAAAATTTTTATCAATCCAGCAGATTGAATCTGTTCTTTTCAGAGTATTCTAATCATGGACAATGTATCCTTCTGTGCTAGGATGTCCACAGGCTGCTTAGGTTTTATGTGGCAAGCACAAAAATGGTCAGAAAACGTGATCTTTTTACCGAATCTCAGCTGTGTCAGAGGGTTTCTGAGCTGATTCTGTTGCCTTTCACTATGGGAAGCAAGTAGAGTTCTGCCCGTAACTTTAGGAGCATATTCTTCTATGGCGGTAAGAGTATTCACCTTTTTCAGTATACATTTGTTCTTCCATGTACATCTTTGAAGTTGTACAAGTCAGAAGGAGTTTCTGTATATAGTTGTTCTTTTGGGGCTGCTGTCATCCATTGTTCCACGATAGTGGCCAGTCAGGAGAATTTATTAAAGACTTTCCTAAAGGATACAAAAAATTGCCCTCTTCTTATCAAACACAGATACAGCTGTATGGCGAACAACCATCTTTGGTAACATTTCTTCCATCTCCCAACTGATATTTCTTCTGTCTTTTTTTGTCTCCCTCAGCCTTCTCACTGACTTCAGAACTGGGGGAGGGGGGGATGCTTGATTCATATGTTGGGAAGGGGGGCTGTGGCAACCTGAGAGAGTTTTGTCTACCATATTGTCGTAGTACCTGCAGTGTTGTCCTAAAGGTTACCAAGATGAACCACCACCTTACAGATTTGTCATTACAGTAACTATTCAGAACTTTCATTATCATACATGTCATCACAGAACAGTAGTTGGATTTTCTGCACCACTAGTCCCATGTATGGCTGTTGAAATGAAATGCAAGATCAATGCACAGCAAGCCTGGGGTATCTTCTATCTTACTGTGCATTACCAGTTGAGAATTAGGATCAGAATGTTGGTCCCTGTTTGGCAGTGATGTTAGTCCTATGTTTTTTGTTTTTCAGTGTACAAGGCTGGATGACAGCATTGGTAAGATTAGAAGTTTGTTGTTGGTCCAGGTTCCTTCCTTGAATGCTAACTCCTTTGAGTATTGTCACTTTGGGAGTAATCCGTTGTGATATTTCTTATATACAATCCAGCAGGCGTTGTGATAGTTTTCTTGCAAGCATTTACCAGCCTTCTCCTCAGTTCTGTGTTGAGTTGTACAGACTGTTTAGTTTTAGATACTTTCATAATCCTAGTTAGTGACTCTCTACAAAGAGTTTAGTTCTATTACTTGCAGTTAGGAATGACCACCTCAGACTTTGTGTGATGGAATCAGTCTCATGGTTTGACCACTACCTAGTCAACTTTACTCTGGGACTACCTACTGTTAGTCCACTGAGTATTAAGCTTATTGAATAATAAAACATGTTTTGTAAGGTCATTGTTCTTACTGAAAAAGCTCTTGTGTGAATAGAAGGCAATAGAAAGGGCTGGGTGGCCCATACATGGAAGCCTACATGTCTGATGGTTGGTTGTGGGGTACCTTCATCTCATAGTTGTTGCAGTCAAAATTTGTGATGGCTGCTGCATGTTAGCTTTCTGTGGTGAGCTTTTGTCCAAGATGGAGCAAATAAAAATGGTAGACCAAAACCAGATAAAATGAAACCTCCAGGCAGCTCAGCGGAGTGATAAACGTGGCAAGGCAATGGATTAAATATCCTTTAATCACAAACGAACAAAAGTGAACAAGTAATATTCCAGTGGAATCAAAATAGAATGCCAAACAAGCTCAAGTCAAACGTAATCCACAAGCGCTTTCGCTCGGAATATTCCGAGCTTTATCAAGTAAAACCCATCATTGTTAAAAACCTTCTCTTATATACACACGACAAATTTAGTTAATTAATTGCCAATTTCAACTTTAAAGTAACAGTTTCTGTCTAAATCAAGGCAGCTTCTAAAATTCAAATAAGTAAGATGAATAAATAAGAAAATAGATCGTAATGTGTTAAAAAACATTGTTCAACAAAATTACATATTTTGTACATAATTTAAGAATGATTTAAAAACCAGATAATCCAGTACTTGACAAGTCGTTTGTTGTTTTAAAAATAGTATATAAACAATACATTTCTTGCTATTGTCATCCTACCTAAAGGTAATTCATAGTTTAAAATAGTTTTAGATGAGTTTCAAGTCAGATAGAGAGAGCGTGCGAGAACTACAAAGACTGAGGAGGTGAACTAAATGGGGAAGAAAGGGAGGAAAAGTGTGTGTTCACAGAAATGGTAAAAGGAAATAATAGAAAGTCGTGAAAAATCATTATCAAAACAGGATCATAGCCTAGCCCTTCTTAATCTTAAAACCGAGCACCAGCTGAGGCACAACTAGGAAATAATTTTATTTATACATATTCTAACAATGCCTCAGAAATAGAAGGTGTAGTTTCAAAATACTGGTCCATTCTCACATCCCAGGAGGATTTTAAGCAGAACCTCCCCTCCAAGCCAAAATTTATTAGGAAAAGAGGCACCAACCTAAAAGAGCTTTTTGAAAAGAAACAATGGTTTTATGGGATTAGGCAAAAATCAAGTAGGGGGACTTACAAATGTGGAGCCTGCAGTCAATGTCATGGAATCCTGAATGAACCCAATCTATACTTGAAATCAAGAAAAATTAACATTCAACCGCATGGTTCTTTTACTTGTGGAACGAAGGGCGTGGTCTATTTAGGGTTATGCACGACCTGCCAAGGCTTCTACGTAGGGAAAACTGAAAGGGAGCTAAGAAAGAGGCTTTATGAGCACTTTTATGATATAGAAAAGAAAAAAGAAAACAACGCTTTCTTTAAACATTCCCTCAATTGTCCCAATTTTAAGTTGAAGTTTATGGTCCTCGAGCAGGTCACCCCCGATGTTAGAGGAGGGGACTGGGAGGCCACCTTGGAATATAGGGAGTTAGTGTGGCAACTGAGGTTGGATGCAGGAAAGCCACCTGGATTAAATGATACCATCAGTATTAGCTCGGTTTTAAGATTAAGAAGGGCTAGGCTATGATCCTGTTTTGATAATGATTTTTCACGACTTTCTATTATTTCCTTTTACCATTTCTGTGAACACACACTTTTCTTCCCTTTCTTCCCCATTTAGTTCACCTCCTCAGTCTTCGCAGTTCTCGCACGCTCTCTCTTTCTGACTTGAAACTCATCTAAAACTATTTTAAACTATGAATTACCTTTAGGTAGGATGACAATAGCAAGAAATGTATTGTTTATATACTATTTTTAAAACAACAAACGACTTGTCAAGTACTGGATTATCTGGTTTTTAAATCATTCTTAAATTATGTACAAAATATGTAATTTTGTTGAACAATGTTTTTTAACGCATTACGATCTATTTTCTTATTTATTCATCTTACTTATTTGAATTTTAGAAGCTGCCTTGATTTAGATAGAAACTGTTACTTTAAAGTTGAAATTGGCAATTAATTAACTAAATTTGTCATGTGTATATAAGAGAAGATTTTTAACAATGGTGGGTTTTACTTGATAAAGCTCGGAATATTCCGAGCGAAAGCGCTTGTGGATTACGTTTGACTTAGCTTGTTTGGCATTCTATTTTGATTCCACTGGAATATTACTTGTTCACTTTTGTTCGTTTGTGATTAAAGGATATTTAATCCATTGCCTTGCCACGTTTATCATTCCGCTGAGCTGCCTGGAGGTTTCATTTTGTCCAAGATGGAACAAATAAATCAAAGAGTAAAAAGGTCACACAGACAAACCAGTTAGTAAAAAAAAAATACAAGAAAAACCTAGCCAAGCTAAAGTTTTCACAGTGTTTTACCTTTTTTACTAATTGGTTTGTCTATGTGACCTTTTTACTCTTTGATTTAGTTGTTAGTTGGATATTTTGCAGACACTTAATAGTTATGGACATCAGCTGGGTATAGGGTTACCACCTGTCCCACATAGCGAGGGACAGTCCCTCTTTTGGCATTTGTGTCCTGCAAAAAAACTGAAAAAAGGCCAAAATTATTTCCCATATTTTATGTAATAGTTGCATAAAACAGTTATTCTGTATCTGAAACATCTAAATGTTATAAGAAACAGAATAAGCAACCAAAAGAAAAAGTAAAAAGTCATGAATATTCAGAAGCCATATTGTCAAAACACTAAATGCCCTTATGGGGTAATTTGCATATATCCCATGGGCTTTTACTACAGGAGGTTTAAGGGATCACACAGTGAAAACTCTAGTTTGACTAGGTTTTTCTTGTAGTTTTTTACAAGATGAAACAAATGGAATATGGAATGGCTGAATACAGGAAGGCAAATAGTTTATAGGTTCATAAGTACTGGGCTAGATGCTCTTGCAGGCCATTTTAAGCCTAGCCAGTTTCCCTTTTTGTGCTGGAAATAACCTATCCCTTTTGATTATACATTGGCGTTACCCATCCCATTTATTTCTTTAACATTTGTTTACCAGGAAAATCTGACCGGAGCAGTGCCCATTTTCAGCAGAGGCCTGGGAAGAAACACTTCAGATGCATGTCTTTGGAATGTGAGAGGCAACTGGAGAAGCCGGGTGAAACTCACATGAACGCAGGGAGCATATACAGACTTTGCACAGAAGGCACCCTAGCTAAGAATCAAACCAGAGAACATCTTGCTGTGAGGTGACGCTAAATGCAGCACCACTGCTACACGCAATCCCATGGACAACAAACTGGGATCATACCATAGATAGCTTGAGGGGACCATGCATGGGATAAAGCATTTAGGAGCTGCATCTGTCCATTAGTAGTGCAGGGGGCCTTGCCTGCTATCTGTCTGACACATCCAGTAATACACCACTTCAAATGCGCAATATTCAACATCTGCTAATGCATAAGTATCGTTTATACTGTAATTTGGAAGGCATGAGGGATAAAAATAACATGGGGGGAAAATACATCTTGATCAACAAAAAACAAACAAAAAAAAGATAGGGCAATGGAAGCAGTGCATTACCTATTATAGCTGGGTTCCCTGTAACTGTTGTGGCTCTGAGAATTTTCTGCTATGTTCCTTTTCACATGTAGTCCAGCAGGCATCATGAAAGTTTTCTTACTCTAGTTTACCAGCCTTTTCCTCAGTTCTGTTTGATGTATGGGCTTGTAGTTGAGTTATCTCCAGCACCTTATATGTTCTGTTTGGAGGGGACTGATATTCACGTTTAGCTGTTTCCTGTTAATGATCAATTCCTGTGGCACTGATTGAAAATCTTCTGTTATAATGAGGACACTGACACTGCTGCACTTTCTGCCTTCACATGCTGAAGTAATGGCTGTGGTTGTGTACTGTCTTGAAAGATCATTGGCTATATCTAAAAAAATATATATTTTCTTCTGGGTAGATGACAGTTCTTAACAATGGAGAGTTAAAGCTGGCTAACTTTACTTGTTTATTCTAAAATTATGAGCTGGCATCAGTGGTTTTGACCAGGCATTAACTGACTTCCTTTCTGGAGAGCCAATACTTAATAAAAGTGGTAGACCAGTGGAACAAACTGTGGACACTGTGCCAGTCTCGTAAATCACAAATAGATTCCCACAGGTGATGTTTGTGCATTTATGGCATGTCACTTACTAGGATGTTTGACTTGCTTAACCTAGAATAATAAAGGCACTGTCATTTTTTGCTGTACCTTTAGTAGCTTACTGTATGTAAAATAAGCAGTGATTTAGTTGGCCTTTATACATGGTTATTTCTGTCATGCGACACAATCTGTCGTGCCATACCTTTCTCTTAATCTGGCATGAAACAAGACCCAGCTTTGCCAAGGATGTGTACAAGTTATCCATTGGGGAAAAAAGTCTGCATCTCCTAGTCAAGCTTTATCTAGCTTTTATGGCCCATGTAGTATGTTCATTGATAAGAGCACCATTTTGATTTGTTTGCTTTTTTGGAATGGGGGGGTAAAACACAGCTATTTTTCAGACTTGTCATTGAGCAGACTATTTTGGATGGTACATTCAGCTGCTTGCATTGGTAGACTTTGAATATCTGTATAGCAGAGGTTTGTGAATAATCCAGAAGTGAATCTTTTACTCATAAAAGTGAAAGTTACATTTCAAACCTCCTGGAGCAAGGTTGACCTTTATTTGACAATAACAAAACCAAAGTGTATTAACTTGATTGTGTAGCAGTACTGACTTTAGTTACATTGATGCAATTTCCAGCTTCCTGAATTATGTATTGCATAGTGCGCTTAATGTGCTCTGTTTGTTTACCTGCAGTAACAAAATACGGCTAAAGTATCAAGTGATTCTTTCCTAACTTGGTTAAGTTGCTGCTTTTCACGTGATCTGGAATTGTGCCTTTTTTTTGTTACATAAATAGTTTCTTGGTAATTTTTTGTCTGTGTTTCAATAATCGATTTACCTGTTTTTGTTCCCTGGCAAATGGCCATTTATTCATTTGTCCTATTGAATGGGAGTTTCATTTTGTCTCCTTCATACATAAGCCACGCTGTGGAAAATGCAGAGCTGTACTGCTTTTGTTGGCTGTTGTGCACATAAATGAATGAAGGAAGTTCAGGACTGGAGTAAATAGAATAGTAATTATTTTTTCATACTGACGATGCACCCATGTGAGAGCACATGGTTTCATGTGATTTAGTAGCAGTCTTAATCTCTCTCTCTTGGTTCCATCGTAGAAGAAATTTTGTGGAATTTGTTCTGAGAAATAGAAATTAAACTTGTAAGACTAAAGCTCCTGTACTACACTTCAGTTTCTGGAATGAATGGTAATCAGCAACTTTATCATCTTAAGTGTTATGTTTCACATTACATGATTTTCATGGCATTTGTTGAATTTTTCTCTGTTGTACTTGTGCTATTTTGTTTTATTGTTGCATTATCTCCATCTTTTCATGGATATGCATTTCCTTATTTGTTTATATAGTACAGAAAACATTTTCATGTATTTTATAACATTTTACAGTATTATTTTATAGTCATAGAATGGTTTGCAGAAAATTTTAAGTTAACTGTTTCTATTTATTTTGAACATTTGTTTAAGATATGATTGCTGGCTATGTCAGATATTATTATTTTTTTTTGTATTTTATTAAATCGTTTATTATAGACTACTTTTATTTGTTTTGCAGATCTGTATGCTTTTGTGTAGGTCTTAATTTTGGGAACTTCTTTCACTCAGTAAGTTCATTAGTGTTGTTGGAAGACTGTACAGTTTTTGACTTCAAAATTGGGTGAGGACAAAACACTGATGCGTATAAATGTATGTAAAATGTTTGGTGAAAAATAAAGCAGCTGTACCTGATATCCTTTAGCAAAATGTAGTTACGTGGATAGAGTAGTATTTAATGGAATGCATTGTAAAGAAACATATATAGCCTGTAGTTAAATCTTTGAAGCCAATATCTACTTTTTGTACTAGTATGAGAGAAAGAAAGGCATGTGGTAAATTTCCTGAGATCTCATTGACTGTATTGCATTTCACAGTACTGTATTAAATACTAGCCAGTTTGTGCTTTAAGTTGTGTTGATTTTTTTTTTTCAACAAGATGGCTGTGGATGTTTGGATCCAGCTTTTGCATAAATTGGTGGAGGAAATGTGGAAATTTAGGCATGGGACATGCATGAAGCCTTCTAAATATGTTTGTGGAAGGAAAATACAGGATGTTCTGTAGTCCTATCTCGCCTTCATTCTTACATATGGGTTTGGAGTCAATCCTCTGCATCCGACTCGGCCGATTACAAAGCTGGAAGTCTCTAAGTTGGCTCGTGGCAAGGTAGGCATCCCATAATGCACTAGTAAGAATCCCCAGATCTCGTTTGCCGCTCTACGAGTTCAGAAGTGCTCTCTTTCTTGGCCGTGGCTGAGTTGGAATATTTTTTTCTTATTCAGATATTTACAGTGTTCTTAATAGTTAGTTTAGTACTAATAGCTTACAGCTGTTAACTTGTAGTAGTTAGCTAGTCTGTTTTTTGAAGTTTATAGCAAATTGTTGTTGCTATTTGTTGATTGTCATGTCCACAGGCCTTCCCTAGTGGTATCCCTTCGTTTTTTCTGTGTGCTAGTTGTTGCTAATCTTTTCTTAGGCAGGTCCATTTTTTATTTAGGACCTATTCTGACCATTGTCTTTTGCTTGCTTTTCTCTATCTTGCCTACCCCTCTGTCAGGACTAGGCCCATTTAAGTTAGAGGACCTAGTCCTCTATTGCCTCTCTCTTGTGTGTTTTTCCTCAGCAGGGCTAGACCCATTTAAGTTAGAAGACCTAGTCCTCTGTTGTCTTTTTCCCTTGTGTTTTTTTCTTGAGCAGGGCTAGGCCCATTTAAATTAAGGGACCTTTTTCCTCTCTTCTTATCTTTCTGAGTTTATAGTCTGTGATTGTTGTGATGGAAGAAGTAGTATGTCTAAGGAAACCAAGGACCATAAACCTTCGGGTTTCAAAAAATGCATAAAATGTTCACAAAAAATTACCCTGACTGACAGGCATAGTATTTATGTTTATTGCTTGAGAGCCATACATCTACAGAAGACATGTACTTTTTGCCATTCTTTTAGTTCCTGGGCTCTCCAGAAAAAGAAGAATAAATTAATCTTGAAAGGTCTCCTTAAACCTTCCTTTGAGGAGGATTTAGCTAGCACTTCCTTTTCTCACTCCAGGTCTCCCTCTTCTAAAAAAAAGAGAAAGTCAAGTCGGTTAAAAGACATTCTCCTACACAGACTGTTAAATCTGGACCTTCAGAGAAAATTGCCAAAAGTGACAAGCCTTCTAAATCTTCGGCTGCTCTGCCTTCGGAGCCAGACGAGGTTACTGACATAGACCGTTCAACTTTGGCCCCAAGTTTTTCGGAGCTGATAGCTCCATATCTCGGAGCCGGTCAAGAGATTTATTACCAGTACCTCTGATACTCAGATCTCTGATTTTGCAGAGATGTCGATCCCCTACTTTGTCTTCCATATCCTCCAGGAGTCTTTCTGAGGAGGATGTCAGGAGAGTGGTTTGTTGTCTGCTCCGACCCAATCAGTTCCAGAGCCGTCTAAGGCCATATTACCTGCGTCTGTTCCTCCTCCGAGCCATGTCGGTCTTTCAGAGCTAGAGCTATTGGTGCTGTTTGTTGTTGAACCGTCGGTTCCAGCACCACAACTGTCTGTCTCAGAGCCAAGTTCTGCTCTGACACCTTTGGTGCCATCCCTGGTCTCCAGGAGCCAAAGCTCACCAGTCGGCCCCGATGGGAATGCTCGGACATGAACTTCTTCGGTTCTGAGCCTACCTCTCGGGGCATCGGCTCGGCTGACCTCAGATCCTACATCTGTCTCAGAGCCGAGGGCTACATCCGCTTCCTCAGAACCGGTGGTGTCCTCGAAGCCGGAGAGATCTGCCTTCGAGATGATGAGGAGCTTGCTGTCTAGATCTTCAGCTCCACACAAGGGTGCTGATGCTTTTCCTCCTCAAGCTCTGACCTCTGTCTCAGCACCATCTCTCTCTCTTGACAGCAGAGACCCGCAGCCTCAGGACCCCCCTTTGGGTGGCCCCTAGTCTTCCAAGACCTCCCCAGAATACCCTTCTGAGGAACCACCTCGGAAGAGAACTTGCAAGAGGAAGCACATAGACTCCCCTGATGAGTCCGTCACCTCTGACACTGACCCTGAGGAGTCAGAAGGGTCCCCTAGGTCGTCCTCTGATGATATCTCCTTTGTAGATATCCTAGAGATCCTGAAACAGAGAGGCCGTTGGCCCACTGTCACCCCTTCTGATGAGGAGTCAGTGTACCTGAAGGTCTTAACCTTTAGCTTCTTGGGTGTTTCTACCTTTTGATGAGCTGTTAGATTTGGTGAGTCGAAAGGTGTGGGAAGCTCCTGACACCATGGAACCAGTCCCCAGAAGGCCAAACAAATTTCTTTCAGCTCCTAGAGAAAAAGAGTTTTTGACCAAAGGTGTGCCTGTAGATGCCATGGTGGTAGCAGCAGCCACAAAGAAGGAACTAGGAGAAACTTCCTCATCTGTCTTCCCACCAAAGAGTCTCGAACGATGGACAGGTACGGGAAGCGTACTTTTTCACTCAGATCGCTGAATTACCTCACCCATTTCACTAGCCTTCAAAGAGATCTCCTAAAAAGAGCTAGGAGATACTCTCCAAGGTACTTTAACTGAAGGAATCCCTGAGAAGGTTACTGCTCAGTTGTCCACCTTAAACTCTATTGTTAACTCCTCCATGAGGCTATCTTATGCAGCAGATGGAGCGAGCAGGGCAGCGGGTTCAGGAGTTTCCTTTAGGACACACTCCTGGATGTGCTTATGTAACTTTGCGGAGCCCTTCAAATCTACATTTACCAACGCCCCCTTTGACAGTTCCTCTTTGGACCAAAGGTAAAAGACACATTCACCAGAAGCGAGCAGGAATGGAAGACTCTCTCTGCCGTGGGAGTACGTTTTTCCGTCCCTTCTAGACCTTACCTAAAGGTCAGAGAGGTGGAAAAATGTGGTTCAAGAAATCTCAGAGATTTTTCCCAGATGCACAAGGTGATTCCTTCTCCAGAGGCAGAGGAGGAGGAGGAAATAATAGTAGACGTCGCCCTAGAGGCAGGGGGTCCGCAAAACCAGGGTGGCCGTGATTCCTTTCGTGGATGTCCCTATCAGTGCTCCTGAAGTGGGGCCTGACTGCACTTCTCTGGAGGCAGTTGGGGGTCGCTTACCTTTGTACCCAGAAGCTTGGCAGAACATCACACAAGACAAGTGGGTACAAAGAATAATTTCTAGAGGATACTCCATACCCTTCACTTTTCCAACTCGTCTAACCAAAAAAATCCCAGATATTCCACCCAATCACAGGGAATCAAGCAACTATAGAAGTCCAAAAGTTGCTTCAAAAGAGAGTCATCCAAACTGATCATGCAGACCAAATAGGATTCAGAACTTACTCCAGATTCTTTTTAGTGCCGTAACGAACAGGGGACTGGAGGCCCATCTTGGATTTCAGCAAGTTAAACAAATTACTGAAGAAGTCCAAGTTTCGAATGGTAACACTGCAGTCTATACTCTCTCAGTTAGGGCAAGACAATTGGATGTGCTCCAGAGACCTCCAAGATGTACTAACACATAAAAATGGACAGAGCATTGAGGAGTCATTTACGCTTCCGGCTGGTAGCCAGTCATTATCAATTTCGTGCTCTGCCCTTTGGTCTCACCACAGCCCCCAGGATGTTCACCAAATGCATGGCGGTAGTAACGGCTCACTTGAGACGTCTTGGATTCCAAGTGTTTCCATACCTGGACGACTGGCTCCTGACTGCCACCACCAGGCACCTACTTCTACAAGCCAGGGAGTCAACCATCCACGTCTGCACTCAGCTAGGCATTACTGTAAACTGGGAAAAGTCTGCCTTGTTGCCCTCTCAATATGTGACTTTTGTAGGTGCAGAAATAGACACAGTCACAATGATGGCTCGCCTTCCTTCAGACAGAGTACAAAACCTAAGACAACAAATATACAGCCTGCTTCTCCAACACAAGGTCAAAGCGAAGACGGTGCTCAAACTTCTAGGAACCATGGTCTCTGCTATGACTCTAGTTCCATTAGCCATACTACATATGACAATTCTACAATGGCTACTCTTTTCCCAGTGGTCTCTTCAGCAACTGCCTCTTGTCTCATCCCATTTTAGTAACGGAATCTTACAAAAAGGACCTTCGTTGGTGGATGAAGTCCAATCAACTAATGATAGGGAGACCATTTATTCCTCTCCAACCCGTTGCTACTGTGACCACGGATGCCTCCCAGATTGGGGGGGGCATGATCTAGGAAGGACAGTCCAAGGCACATGGCAAGAACACGAGGCTTACTTGCATATCAGTGTTCTAGAGATGAGAGCAGTGCTACTAGCATTGCAAGCACTTCATGACTTTCTTCTTCTAGGGACAATAGCAATCCGATCAGACAATATGTCAGTGGTATGGTATATAAACAAGCAAGGGGGAACCAGATCCTACCCCCCATGTCGAGAGGCTCTACGTGTTTGGTAGTGGATGATATCTTTCCAGTGCTTTGTAGTTGCAACTCGTATCCCGGGGAGAACCAATGTGATAGCTGACAAGCTCAGCAGGGCAATCTTTATGCCTCACAAGTGGTCTCTGAATCAGAAAGTCGTGGAACAGATTTTACACAAATGGGGACAGCCTTGCTGTGATATCTTTGCCACCAAATGCAGCAGCTTCTCCGGGGGAGACACCAAGAGACACACTCATCCACAATTGGCCCTCTGGACTTCTTTATGCTTTTTCTCCCTTTCCGCTAATCTCAAAAGTGATCCAGAAAGCAAAGACTTTGGGAAGCAGAATGATTCTCATCACTCCTTACTGGCCTCGTCAGATTTGGTTTTCCTTTCTCGGGCCTCACCTTCTGGACGATTCATGGACTCTGGACCCAGTACCAGACCTTCTGACTAATATGTCAGGCACGTTCCATCCCTGTCTCCACACCCTCAACTTGACAGCATGGCTACTCCACTTCCATCCCTAGTCAGGCTTCATGATTTTCCCCCTGCAGTTACATATATCCTGACATCTTCTACGAGAAAATTGTACACTAGCAAATGGAAAAGATTTTCTCTCTGGGCATAAGCTAAGAACATAGATCCATACACAGCCTCCATTCTCTTAGTGTTAGAATTTCTAGCCAAACTTTTTCATCAGGGATCAGCTGCTGCTACAATCAAAGTTCAATTAGCAACTATCTCCGATTTTCATTTGGGACAACATGAACCTAATCATATGGCTCACAGATTGTGCAGATCATTTTTAAAAGGCACTACCTTACTAAGACCTCTTTTTCAAGAACCTATATCTCCCTGGTATCTAAATTTTGTTCTTTCAAAACTTACCTCACCGCCTTTTGAACCTTCACATACATGTGATTTAAAGTTCCTTTCATGGAAGACCATTTTTCTGGTAGCCATTACGTCCACCAGAAGAGTGTCAGAGCTGCAAGCAGTCTCAGTCAAACCTCCTTACTTGATATTTCATAGAGACAGAATTTCCCTTTGCACTAACCCTTCCTTCGTCCTCAAGATTTGTTCACAATCAAACATTAATCAAACTATTGAACTGCCAGTCTTTTTTCCAAATCATACAAACAAAGCGGAATATAAGTTTCATCAACTTGATGTACACAGACAGTTAAGGTTCTGTCTACATAGAACCATAGAGTTTAGGAGATCAGACCAATTATTTGTATCTTTTTCAGAGACGAGAAAAGGAATGCCAGTCTCCAAGACAATGTTATCAAACTGGATTTCAAATTGCATATATTTTATTTACTCTTCTAATGGCAAAGAACTCCCATTCAAAATTAAAGCTCATTCCACAAAATCTGTATCCACATCTGCCGCTTTTTAAGCCAGAATTCCAATGGACAGTATATGTGCAGCAGCAACTTGAGCTGCACCTCATACCTTTATTACTCATTACAAATTGGACTTGGCCTCCAGGGTTAGAGCCTCCTTTGGTTCCACAGTTCTTAGGAGTATATTCCCGTGAGCCACCCAAGAAAAAGGTGCTAGAGATGCTGTCCCATATGTAAGAATGAAGGCGAAATAGGACTACAGAACATAAAGAAGTTATGTACTCATCATAACATTCCATGTTTGTAATCCATCTCATCCTTCATTGTTACGAACCCACCCCCGTCCATGTATCCTTGGAGGATCTGGAGACAAGAATAGTATCCATCTTCCTTAGGATTGGAGACCTTTCATCTTTGTTTTTCCTTGTGGAAATACTTTATATCACTTTTATAGACAGCAGCAAACAAGATCTGGAGATTATTACTAGTGCATTCTGGAATACCTACCTTGCCACGAGCCAACTTAGAGACTTCAAGCTTTGTAATCGGCCAAGTCAGATACGAGGATCCGCTCATATGTAAGAATGAAGAGGTAGATGGACTACAAACATGGAACGTTATGGTGAGTACATAACTTCTTTTTCACTTGCATCCAGGTTATCCATGATATGTTTATGGAAGGAAAATAACAGGTTCACTTGCATCCAGGTCATCCATGTGACAAGTTCAAGATAGATTAGGTGGGCTTAGATGTGCAATGAGTAAATGATGTATATTACCTTTTCACTCTAGAGCTGCTCATCTTATTTTGAAAACAGTTACCAACAGACACCAACCAATGGTCCATCTGAATTCACAAGGATATTAAAAGATTGTCATGAGGAATCTAGTATGGAATAGGACTGAGTCTGGAGGAGTGTGTTTTATTGCTGTCCCATGGTAATCACTGATTGTGTGACTATGCTGGACAATCAGTAAACAAGAGACAAGACTGCTGTCTTATCATTTTCTACTTAACTAACAATGTTAAGTTGTCTATCTCGCCTTCATTCTTGCTGGATGGGTTCGGAGCCGACCTCGGCTCCGACTCGGCCACACTAAAAGCTCGAGAGTTGGTTCCACCGGCTCGAGGCTCCCCTTATATCCCACAATGCTAGGCGTGAGTTACCTCAGATCTCGTTTGCCGCTACAGCGATCGAGGTGTGTGGTTTCTACCGGCTTCTTGGTGAGTTATAGTAGAGTAATTTTTAGTCTACTTAAACCCCTTTAGTTTAATTCTTTACAGTTATTACCCTTAGTTTAGTGGATTTTGACCCTTTCTCTTCTATTATCCCTTTTCCACAAAGAACTTATAAGTTCTTCCCTCGGGCCTTCGGGCCTTTTTTCCTTCCCCTAGTGGTGTGTGTGTGTTTTTTCTCAAAAAACTTTGATAGTGTGTTTAATTTTTGAGTTAAAACTTATATAGGGTGTAATCAGTGTGTTTGACTGTGTATGTGTGGTTACACTTCTTCTATAATGTCTAAAGACTCAAAGGTCTCAGGCTTCAAGAAGTGTGACTCGTGCTGTCAGAAAATGTCTCTGACAGACGGTCACACTTCTTGTGTCTACTGCCTGGGACCTTTACCTGCAGGACTCTTGTGCTGTATGCCATGGCTTCAGCCCCAGAGTCCTGCAGGAAAGAAAAATAAACTTATTCTGAGAGGTTTACTTAAGCCTGAGGGTTCCCTTACTGTTCCGGGAAAACCCTCCAGGTCCTCGGCTCCAGCCTGAGCCGAGGTTTAAGGCTTCAAACCTCCGCCTGCATCGGCTCCGGCTGGAGCCGATGACTCTCAGACTGCAGTTTCTGTGGTTTTCGGCTCCGCTGGAGCCGAGGTATTGAAATTTGTCGGTTCCGACTAGACCTTCGAACCGACAACCAGAAAGAGGTCCAGGTCACCGTCCCTTGGCTCCGCTCATTCGGCCCAGCATCTCCCTTGCTGTCTGAACGGAGCCATAGATCTCACTCCTCTAGGTCATCGAGGCTTTCGGACCATGACCTTCAGAGGGTAGTGAGTCGACTTCTTAAGTCCAAGGCACTGGCCCAAATGCTTCAGAGCCCGACTCATCAGTCGATGCCTGACCCTGTCCCCATTATGTTCCTCCTCCGACTCTGAGCTCGGAGCGGGCGTTGAACCGAGACTGTGGTAGCATTGGAGCCGATACAGATGTCTTCGGCTCCATCGCCGGCCCGATTTCTTCCTTAGAAGAATCTCGGCGCCGGACTTTCGTCGGCTCGAGGTGAGTGGCATCGACCCTTGTCCGACCCCGCTCTTCCTCTCGAGCTCGGCTGGTGAGTTCGGCTCCGACATCGGCCTCGAGCCATCACTGTCGGTGCCGAGGGAGGTTCTCAGCTTCTCGGAGCGGGACCTCTGGCTCTGCCTGACAGGGGTGCTCGAGGTCATGCGGAGTGTGTTAGAACCTGGTTCGACTCCACAGTCGGCTCCGTCGCCCCTCCCTCTTCGGTGCCTCAGGTCAAGTCGACTCACTCCCTCATCCCAGACCGCAGAGAGCCAGCTCCTCAGGAATCCCCTGTGGGGATCTCATCCTCTTCGAGGCCTCTCCTGGTTTGGCAGAAGAGCCCTCGAAGAGAAAGTGTAAGAGGAAACACATAGACTCACCTGAGTCTGTCACCTCTGACACAGATTTAGAGGATTCCGAGGGTTCCCCTGCTCCCTTCTGAAGATGTCTTATTTGCAGACATTCTAGAAATCCTTAAGCAGAGGGGAAATTGGCCAGCCCTCAACCCTTCGGAGGATGAATCTGTGTACCTTGAGGCGCTTGGCTCTCGCCCTTCCACCTCCTGGGTGTCTCCCCTTGACCCCCTCATGCAGGTGGTAGCAAAGGCATGGACGGCTCCTGATTCAGTGGACCCCACTCCCAGGAGACCCTCGAATTCATCACGGCACCAGCAGATAAACAATTTCTGACAAAAGGAGTTTCTGTGGATGCTATGGTGGTTGCTGCTGCCACTAAGAAGGAACTAGCTGATCCTTCAGTGCCTGTCCATCCACCTAACAAGGAATCTAGGTCTATGGACAGGTACGGAAGCGGATGTTCTCGCCAGCGACCTTGCAATGCGTTCGCTGAACTACCTATGCCATTTTACTCGCCTTCAAAGGGACTTGATCAAAGAAGCGAGTGATATGTTGAAGGATCCTACAGCTGCGGGTTTTCAAGACAAGATGAACACTCAGCTGGCTACCCTGAACTCCATAGCTAACTCCTCCATGCCTCTTTCTATGCGGCTGATGGAGCGAGCAGGGCCAGCAGGAACAGGAGTGGCCTTACGTAGGCATGCCTGGATGCGGTTATGCAACTTGGACCCCTTTAAAACGCCGCTCACTAATTTCCCGTTTGATGGATCATCTCATTTTGGTCCTCAAGTGAAAGAAACCTTGACTAGGTGCGAAACTGATGGCAAGACTCTTTCTGCCGTCGGAGTCCGTTTTTCTACTCCTTCTAGGCCTTACCCCAAGGGCCAGAAAAGTGGGAAAATGTGGTTCCGCAAACAATCTCAAGGGACTTCGCCTGACGCACAGAGTCGGTTTCCCGCCAGAGGCAGAGGGGGGAACAACAATGGTAGACGTCGCCCTAGAGGCAGGGGGGGTCCGCAGAACCAGGGCAATCGAGAAACTTTCTCTGATAAGCCCTTTCAGCATCCCTGAGTGTTGCCCGACTGTCCACCTTCGAGGCAGTCGGGGAAGATTGTCACTGTACCCAGAAGCCTGGCTATCCCTAACTCGAGACAAGTGGGTACAGTCCATCATTTCAAGGCTATTCCATTCCTTCCTTTGCATTCCAAACCGATCAAAAAATCCCTTCCAGATGTTCCACCCTCAAAGGGATCTTGCAGCTTTGGAAGTTTCAAAGCTGCTTGCAAAAGAGCAATTCAACCAGTTCCAGCAGACCAGCAAGGATCCGAATCTACTCCAGGTTCTTTTAGTTCCAAAAACAGGGACTGGAGACCAATTTTGGATCTCAGTATCTTGAACAGGTCAGTCAAGAAAACACGATTTCGGATGGTCACGCTTACAGTCCATCCTTCCCCTATTGGGAAGAAAAACTGGATGTGCTCTATAGACCTTCAGGATGCGTACTATCATATAAAATGAACAGACGCTCCAGAAGATTTCTCCGCTTCAGGCTGGGAACCAGTCATTTTCAATTCAGAGCCCTGCCCTTTGGACTCACCACTGCCCCGGTGTTTACCAAATGTATGGCAGTGGTAGCTTCTCACCTGAGACGCCAAGGATTCCAGGTGTTTCCATATTTGGACGACTGGCTCCTCACGGCTCCCCACCAAGCATCTTCTTCTAAGGGCCAGGACTACACCTTTCGCACTTATCAAAACTTAGGCATTTCAATAAATTGCGAAAAGTCTGTTTTGTCGCCTTGTCGTGTTATTACCTTCATAGGCAATTCTAGACACAGTCAACATGTCTGCAGGCTAACAGATCAGAGAATAACAGACATACAAAAACTGGTCTCGCCATCTTCAGCAGCAACAGAGTCAAAGCCAGGTTAGTTCTGAAAGTATTGGGGATTATGGCTGCCATACCTTTGCTTCCATTAGCCAGATTCCACATGAGAATCCTTCAATGGATGCTCTTCACACAATGGTCATACCAGCAACTTCCGATGTCCCACACCATTATGATCACGCAAACATGCAGGAATCATCTTCTGTGGTGGATGTCTTCCTCAGCTCTTCTTGGGAAGACCCTTTGTTCCTCCCTCCGTTGCTACTCTGACAACGGACGCCTCCCTGATCGGGTGGGGGCATTATCAGGGCAGAACTGTCCAGGGCACATGGCAACCAGACGAATGCCACTTGCACATAAATGTTCTAGAGATGAGAGCAGTGCTTTTAGCGTTGCAAGCCCTTCAAGACTCTCTTCCCTTGGGAACGATAGCAATCCAGACGGACAATATGTCTGTAGTGTGGTATATCAACAAACAAGGCGGAACCAGGTCCTACCCCCTGTGTCGAGAAGCACTCAGACTGTGGCAGTGGGCGATTTCTTCTCAGCGGTTTCTGATAGCAACGCACATCCCGGAAGTCCAACCAAATCAGGACAAATTGAGCAGAGCTATTCTCATGCCTCACGAGTGGTCTCTGAAAGACTCTGCTGTGAGAGAAATTTTTCTTAAGTGGGGTCAGCCTTGCTGCGACCTTTTTGCTACTCCCCAAAACAGCAAGTGCAGAGATTATTTCACCCTATTCCCTTTACCAGGCCAACCCAGCAGAGACGCCTGGTCCAAGTTTGGCCCGGGACTTCTGTATGCATTTCCTCCCTTCCCACTAATCTCTCAAGTAATACAGAAAGCTATCGCTCAGAAGGCCTCATTGATCCTCATTGCTCCTTACTGGCCTCGACAGGTTTGGTTCCCCTTTCTTTATCATTTTCTGTTGGAGCGACCTTGGCATCTGGACGTAGATGCAGATCTTTGATCCATCAGTCGGGTCAGTTTCATCGCTCCCTTCCTCTCTGTACCTCACTGCTTGGTTCCTCCAGTTCCAACCTTAGCTAGGCTTCCTCAAATATCTCACTCTGTCCGAGATATTTTGATAGCTTCCCATAAATCTTCCACTCGAAGATTTATTTGAGTAAATGGAAGCGTTTCCTATTGGGCTCAAGGAAGGGACATAGATCCTTTCACTGCTTCCATCCAAATAGTCCTTGATTTACTAGCTGAACTCTTCCATGCAGGTTCATCTCCATCTACTCTTAAAGTCCAATTGGCAGCTATTTCTAATTTTCATGTGGGCATTTCAGAGTCTGCCATAATGTCCCACAAGCTTTGCAAAGCATTTTGAAGGAGTTTTTCTTCTCAGACCTCCTATAAGAAATCCTCCTCCTCCTTGGGACCTAAATTTAGTTCTTAGTTCTTTGATTCTTCCCCCTTGAACCTGCAGCCCCCTGCCCTTTAAAATTGCTATCATGGAAGACTCTCTTTCTGGTAGCTATTACTTCAGCTAGAAGAATTTCAGAACTTCATGCACTCAGCTGTCGACCTCCTTATCTGTTGTTCCATAAGGACAGGGTATCTTTACGAACTAACCCTTCCTTTTACCCAAGATAGCCTCGGCCTAACCTTAATCAAAGCATCGATCTCCTGTGTTTTTCCAGAATATTCTAATAGGTCTGAACAAAAATTGCATTGGCTAGATGTTCATCGTCAGTTAAGGTACTATTTGGATAGAACCAAACAATTCAGAAAATCTGACCAGCTGTTTGTCTCCTATGCAGAAGGCAGAAAGGGACTTTCAGTTTCAAAGGTATCATTATCTAGATGGCTATCATCTCTGATTTCCCTTGTTTATGAAATTAGACACCAAAAGCTGCCTAACAAACCTAAAGCCCATTCCACCAGAGCTTTGGCTACTTCTATAGCCTTCCAAGACAGACTGCCTATTGACACCATTTGTGCAGCGCCTACTTGGGCTACTCCTCACACTTTCATTTCTCATTATAAGTTGGATTTAGCTTCTAGGCATAGAGCTAACTTTGGTTCCACTGTTCTCAAGAGTCTGTTCCGTTAGGCCACCCGGGACAAGGTGCTAGGGATGCGGTCCCATCCAGCAAGAATGAAGAAGTAGATAGACAACTTAACATATAGAAGTTATGTTCTTACCATAACGCTCCATGTTAGTTGTCTTCTTCTCCTTCTTCTTCAGGCCCCACCCTCCTTCCCCCTGGCCTGGACAGACCTAGAGGAGTGTTGATTGTGACCTCTCTTTCTACCACCTCTTACTTTAGGTATATGCTACTGTGCATATTTTCCTGGATCAGGATGTAGGTCACCCTTCTCTTCTCCCTAGTTTATAGAGGTGGATTTTGTTTATAGTTATTCTGTTACTAGTATAAGCTGGGCCTAGCTTACAAACGAGATCTGAGGTAACTCACGCCTAGCATTGTGGGATATAAGGGGAGCCTCGAGCCGGTGGAACCAACTCTCGAGCTTTTAGAGTGGCCGAGTCGGAGCAGAGGTCGGCTCCGAACCCATCCAGCAAGAAGAAGGCGAGAAGAAGACAACTAACATGGAACGTTATGGTAAGAACATAACTTCTATTTTTAGGACTCTGGTTCATTTACCATCAGTACTGAAGCTAAGAAATGCAGAGTGCAAAATGTTAGGAAAATCAGAAAAAGGTAGTCAAGTGCCTAAAAGAAATTGCCCCTCTTGACATTTCCAAGCTGAAATGTGGTGGTAGGCAACTGTTGGCATTTTGTTTCCCCTTCCTTTTTCACACACACTGACACGTTCAGTTTTTGTTTATTTTTAAAGTGGATAGACTGGAACAACATCCCTCTTTCGGCTACAAGTGTGTCACATAACAGAAAAATAAGTTACAGTTTTGTGCCCTCTATTGAAATAAACACAACATATAAAATGTAAATAAATCACAGGTACTTAAGTATTATCACAACCAGATTCCACAATGGCCCATGTTTCTACTTCCTGGTTGTGCACTACAGAGCAGCTCCAAAAATATATTAACAACTGACAATGGGAGGCTACTGACACAGACGGAGAAAGAATAGGAGAGAAAAAAAGAAAACTTCCTGACACAGTGCATTACTTACAGACAGCTGAATCCTGTAGTCTGCCATGGTATGCCATTACATTCTGAAAGCCGTTACTGCTGCAGAAGGGAAACTCACTGTGGAGAGTCTTTTCAACAGGGGAGGTGATCTTTGAAGATTAAAAGTCTGACATGCGTCTGAGGCCATTATTTGTCTCCCTGTAGGAAGGATTTGCACATCTCAGGAGTGCTGTGCACAACACCTAAAAATACGTAGGGGTTACAGTGACAAGGGGGACTGAGCTAAGCGGGAGAATGAGGACTGTAAAATGACTTTGCCCTGAAAAAGTTGGCTGTAGCATTCTGACTTACACAGGGATGTTGTTCCCTGAAGTTTTGAAACCAACACATGCACTTATATTGAATTATTAAAGTAATTACCTAAAAATGCAAGAATAAAATGCACGTTTTTGTCGTATACTTTATAACTTCATCACAAGGAAGCATATATTAACATGCGACCATATACAAAATGGCTATGTTTGCAAAAGTAAATTGTTTCTGTTTCTTTAAAATCACGATACAGTCAGCCCCCAATCTGACGAACAGTTACTTCCCTGCACAAACAGAATGAGTCCTTTCTCCATTACATAAAGAGTGATGACACATTTGAAATCTGGTTGCGATAATACGCAAGTACCAAAATTGTGCATTTAATTAGAATTAAGTAAGCAAATAAACCTTGTTAGAATATTTATATTGATTTTTTAATAACCTGGATAGTCCAAATGAGGAAATGCCATTTTTTCAGTGTGTGCCCTGGGAAGAAGGCTCCAAAGATAGTGAGTGATGTACAAAAATGTTATATGCAAAAGCTGTATGTAAAGGTAAAGTATAACCACTCATTTAGGATGTTAAGCAGTCAGCTGTTACATCATCAGCAAGTCCAACCCCATCTTTCGCTGCAATTCTCCAGTTCAGCTTTTGCCATTCCTTTCCCTGTGAAAAACTTTAACCCTTCCTTATTGTATTCCCTGACAACAAATAACTCTTGAGGTTGTAGTACATGTTGCGTAAGTAACTGCACACTACCTAAAATATGATGCAAATTCTGAAAACCTCAGAAATCTATTGTTTCATGCCTTAGGTTTGTCAGTTTACAAACACAAAGCTAATAGTGTCTTTTCTTTTAAAATGTGTGTTTATTTTGATAGCTTATAGTAACCTTATTTTATATCTTGTACGCTTAAAGAAGCAGCGGTGAATAAAAGAGCTTATTGTAAGAACATGGCAGTGACATGTTTTAAGTGCTGCTGAGCAGTTTATACCCACTTGTCTTCTCTGAAAGTGCTTAGAGGAACAGAATACTTAGGCAGCAGGAGCAGATGTTAATTTATTACAAGGTAATAATAATAATAGTTGGATAGAACTTAGTGGTAACAGGCTGTTCAGGAGTACATCTTTAGAAATTTCATGCACTTTATACTGCAGTATACAAGTGATGCTTGTACTATTCTTATACATTTGTTTAAAGTAGTTCCTTTGGGCTGCTGTGTTAACTGTTGGATAATTAGCAATAACCAACGACATGATGTGGTATATTGAAAAATTACCCACGGCTGGTGTGGTTTAATCATGAGGGCAAAGCCCGAGGGATTAAATAAATCCAACCGTGGGTAAATTTCAGTATACCACAACCACGGAGTCGGTTATTGCTATTATACAATGACATTATTTAAGAAGGAAAAAAAGTACTTTTCTTAAATAATATCTTTGTATAACAGCACATTACTGTTCTTCCACAGCTGGTGGTATACTGCTGCGTTGTTTTGATGTACTGCGCATGTGTATGGAACTTGCATTCCCACGCATACCCAGTACATCGTACTTTGAAAAGAAAGTCTCTGTTGCTCCATTTTTGTTTTCTTTTTTTATTATTATTATTATTAAAAAAAAATGTTTGGTTACTTTAGGGGTAGGAGAGAGAGACGGAGTGGAGGAAATGCAAAAAAATTCAGGTACCTATCTTTACTTTTAAATAACATACCTGATTTTCTTTGTATTTCCTCCATGCTGCCTCTCTGGTATGTCTGGAGTACGGATTATAGTTTTTTTTGTTTTTTTTTTAATTTTTGTTGGAAAAAAAAAGTTTTGGAATATACGAACGGAAAGCAATCCAATTGACCAGACCTTTTTCCATAGATATATTGTGGGATTTACAACGGGCACACTGGTTGGGCTGGCCACTCAGCGTGCACATTTTTCAATACTAATGACCAGTCATTGTATAATTTGCATTTATGTAGGTTTGAGCTGATTCTCTCAAGGCTGTTTGTCATCATATCTTTATGTTTTTTTGGTTTAACTTTAAAAACTCGAATCACAGTGGTTCCAGTGCTCGTATGAGCGACTCGAAACCACGAAAGTGTAAACATCGACAGTCCTTAATGTTCGAAAAACAGCAAATTGAAAAGCAGATTCGCTGTTTTTCGAACATTAATGTGCACACCCCCTTACTTTATTATTCTAACTCCGAGATCGTACTACAGTGGGGAAAGAACTATTTCCCGATCCCCACTATAGTGCGATCCGCCCCAGAATGTCGAATGTGCAGTGAGCGAATCTCACTGTGCTTTCGCTCATTGCACATTCAAACCTTTTTCCGTTCGGCGTTTGCAAATCTTGCAGACTGCCTTTCACACAGTTGCTGTTCGCCTGTTGCAATATGCACATCTAAAGGTAAACTGTTTCTTTCCTGTCATCCTAGCACCATCTCCCATTGCTCAAGTTTTCTATTGTTTACTTTCAGCATTAAAATATATTCCTTTGCAAACCTGGAAGTTAATACTTTGTGGTAGCATAAAATGGATCAGGAACAGAATAGCAGGTAGTAACATAAAATAATGACAGGTTCAGAAATGGTTTCATTAAGATAAGTTATGTTTGGTGGACTATGGCCTAACAGTGAGTACTTATTTTCACAAAGGAAAATAAAACAATTGTATGCATTACATTTGACTAGTCTTGCAAAATAAAAAAGGCAAGTTTAAAGATGGAGGATATTTTAAAAGTGGGTTCAGGGATGTAATGAAGAAGATTACAGTACCATTAAAAGTCTGTCACACAGTTCATTGAATTGCCTTAATTTCATATTGTAAACGGGTAACAGTTTCCATTCTCACATGCTGTTGCCACTTTTACTGAGATGCAGGTACATTTGAAATCACTAGTAAATTTCACACATACAAATGGGATTAGCCAGACGTCTAAGGGCTCTGACGTCGGTCATGGTCCGTGAACTTGACATTGCCCTGAGTACATGTGGGGAATGTTTTCCATTGAATTGAAGAGGGCTGAAAGTTAGTAAGTACTTTACTGGATATTTACGCTTTAGTAATCATTAACGAGAACCCACAGTGTGAAAGTAGCTGATTCCTAGTCAGACTGCCGACCAATCATGAGTGGAGTCCCACAGGGTTCGGTCCTGGGTCCTCTCCTGTTTGGTATCTGCTTCTCTGAAGTCCAAGCCAACACGAAAGGACTCTGGCTGACTTCTCAGATGATTGCAAGTTGGGAGCTATTATTAACTCCCCAAGTGATGTTGGCATCCTACAGAAAGGCCTCAATGAGACCAATGACTGGTGTCAGAACCATGGCCTTAAGCTCAATGCCAGAAAATGTGTCTTCATTACCTTTGGGAAAAACCCTGTTCCCTTGAATTACCACATTGATAGTAGTCCACTGAACACAGAAGGCATTATAAGAGATCTTGGAACACAGGTTGACAGCAACCTCTCTTTTGACTACGACGTTGCCACTGTGGTCAGAAAGGCCTTTTATGTGGCACATCTCATTACTAAGGGTTTTGCATCCAGGAAGAAAGAGGTCATTGTCTCCCTCTACTCTTCCCTCATTAGGCCAATCATCGAGTACATTGCCCTATTTGGTATGTACCTCACTAGACACTTGCAACAACTGGAGATGCCGTAAAAGTACCTCACAAAGAGGATTCTAGGCCTTAAACACTTGTCCTATATGGACAGACTCAAAAAAAACTCCCAATTATTCTGTCTCATATCACCTACATGGAGGCAATCTCTGTTTGACTTACAAAGCCATGTCTGACCCCGCTCTGTTAGAAATGCTACATCTAAAGAAATCCCAGTTCCTCCGCACCACACACTCCAGAGACCACAACCTCATTAACCACAATCAACAGAACATGCTGGAGGGACAGGTTCATAACCCAGCGACTGCCCATGCTATGGAGTAGACTGCCCATACATGTCAAGCAGAGCACCTCACTGGCCCTCTTCAAGAGAAATCTTGATGAGTGCATGGGAAATAGAAAATTCACCCCGGGGATCACTCCAGTGGCTCTACTCGACAGATGCACTAGCAACTAAGGTTGGGTGGCACAATGCCAGGATAATCGTATGGACTAGGCTTGTGAAGGCTCCAGGGCTATTAGCCTAGTACTCACCTATGAACCTATAAAGTGCAGTTGACTTATCAGAGTATGGTTCTTCATTAATATGCAATGTTCTCTTATAATGTATAGTGGAAATATGCATAAGTAAACAAATTGGCTCTCATAAATTCAGTGGGCTCATCTCCATGGTCTTCCAGAGAAAACATAAAAAAATAGAGAGGCGTTGATTACAGACGGTGCATTTAGAAATGTGGGTATAGTTGTATTTATGGAGTTTTATACATTTTTTCAGTTTTGTATTTATACATTTATTTCTCTAATGGAAAAACACACTATATCACACAACTTTTAACTGGCATATCCTTTGGAAGTAGCTTGCCACAGATACTCTGTCTGGTGCAAACACTTTAGTTATTGGCCAGTAATAACTCATGATGCTGAGACTTTTACGTGTGTTGCTGTAAGGCATGATTTAATCAGTTGTTGGCTGATTTTGCAGTCTGATTCGCAATTTAGAAATACTTTTTCTGGTGAACTAGAGTTCACTTTTAGGAAAGCTGGTGAACATTCCATAACCTAAAACATGCATGAAATAAACTAACATTGAAACATAAATAGCTATTTTTGGAGGTATAGACACTGTTAATTCATCTTATTGTTATTAACATGAGCACTTAAATTATAAAGTTATCAGTGAGAGATTTCAGATTTATGAGTTTCATGAATTGCATTGCTTGTTGATTCCTCTGTTAAAGTGTTCTTTACATAAGTATGTATGAATGAATGCATACATTTATTAATTTATATACATGTTTACTGGGGTAATACACTGATCAAAATTGCCCATTCTTAGGCACAGCACAGGGCGAGATGGCATGAAACTTTTTTTTTTTTCATGGAGTTTGCCAGAAAGTGAGGCAAAGATTTCTAACCATAGCAAATTAAAGACTGAGTTTCAATCAAAAGTTCAGCTGTGTGTTTTAATGAGGAGACATTTTGGTTTCTTAAGTGAAAGGCAGTGGTGTTCTTGAATAAGGGAGTTTGTGATGAATCTACAAGTTGAATTAGCGATAGCTTGAAGTGAAGTTGAGTTATGTTTTGAAGGCTGAAGCAATAAGACCACACTCAAGTCTGGCCACTAGGATTCCTTTACTAAAATCTGATTTGGCAGAGGAGGAGAGAAAAAGATATCATTTTAGGTTGAGAAAAGCACTGTTTATTTTTCATTTGTGTTTTTTTTTTCTTTGTGAGTGTGAAAGTTCTTGACTGACTGAGGCAGAAGCCTTAGTACTGTGTACTTGAAGGAGGCTGTGGTTTCGATGATGGAGTTTGAGTTGGAAGTAGTAAAATTGCTTTGACAGCTAGTGAGTCTGCAGCGAGTTCCAAAAAGTATTGTGTTGCGCTGATCATTGTTGAAGATGGTGTAGGGCATAATGGAGTTGGACTTGGGTAGAATGGGAAGGACATGATTTGTAGTTGACCATGCCATCCGCTAAAGGAGTAGAGGAACTGTTTGAAGGTCATAAGGCAGTTTGTTAAAGAAGACTGAAAAAAGTAGGGGGAAAAGAATGGAACCTTGAAGGTCATCTTTAAGAAACTGGTCTGTATTTTATGGAATGTTTTGTGTTTTAACTTTGAATTGCCTGTTTTCCAAAATATTTCTGAACCAGGGTAAGAAGTCTATGCTAATCACAATCTATGTAAGAGGATATGTAAGGAGAGATTGGTCAGTTAGGTTAAAAGCTATAGTGAGATCAATAAAAAGGGTACATGTAATATAATCTGTCAATATTTTGTAAGATGTCATCTGTGGTGGTTCACAGGGGTGTCATGGTGCTTCAGCCAGGTCAGAAACCATGTTGTTGTGGGGTAAGAGATGGTATATCTGGATGTACTGGAAAGCTGAGTATAGACAGTTTTTTTGTCTCTCTTTCTTAGAGCTGGAAGGATGGGAAGGTGGAAGTGAGAGCAGTGGTTGAGGTTAAATTGTTTTCCAGATAAGTGGCGTGATGTTTTTTGGTGAGACAAAGGTTCTATATATGGAAGAGAGGGTGGACAAGAGATAAATAAACCAGGGGAGTAAGTTGTCAAATCCAGGAGGGGAGTCTGTTTGAATATTGTTCAGAAGATCCTCTGTTTCTTTGTTTAATGTGTTTGAGGTAGAGGAGGAGGGGTTTGAGGGAAGAAATTGCTGAATTCATGTATGAAGTCACTGGAAGCAAGTTTGCATTTGCCACTTTGCAAAAAGTAGAGGACTTTGTGCCTTGAGGAATCTTATGTCCTGGAATTAGATTAACATCTTTCAGGAACTGCTTTGCAGGTCAAAGGAGATGTGCTTGTTTGAAGTAGTGTCTTCTGAAGGACGGATTGCTTTTGTTTCTGAGCATAGTAGAGTGGGCACAATTGTTGATGGGATGGTCTAATTTCAATTTGTGCAAGACTTCATTCCTGAGTTTACTAGCCATTTTAAGTTCTTTGGTTATCCAGTTGGGTTTATATGATTTTAATAACCTTTTTATTTATGGAAAGAACTAATCTTGTTGTTGAAGGACAGTTATATTCAGGATGTTTGCAGCAATATTGTGGTACTTTTCTGAGAGAACAGTGAGAATAAAGTGAGCTATTTTTTTAGCTTGGTTATGCTCTCAATTGATTGAGTTTTGAAAGAGTTTAGGACTGGAGGGATTTTTATAGGTTGTTTTGTAATGGAGAGAGAATGTAATGGGGTAAAGGGATGGTTGGAGTTTGTGGAAGGTATTTTAGCTAGAGCCAAGATTGGAGGAGTAAAGCCCTATGCCCCCGACAGCTCGGGTTTGAATAGTGGCTTAGGCATTAGTGGCACTGGCAAGGAGGGTGGCCATCTGGGTATTCCCCTTGTTTGATTGCTAATGGAGGCTGGAGATGTGGGAGGGGGGGCTTTATTCAAAGTGGGGAAGGGGGAAGACTTTGGCTAAGATGCTGCTGCAGGGTCAGGGCAATGCGCCAGCATGTTCCCATTGAAAGCCCAGCCCTGCAGATTTTACAGGTGTACACACAAGAGAAAAAGGGAAGTTGGGCCATAAGTATTAAAACTCCCCGCAACAGCTGTGTAACATGGTCCTAGATCATTTCAATCTTCTCGTTAGTCCCAACATTAATTGGAGATGTTTATCGTGTTACACTGCTGCAGTCATTACACTTGGGCTATCCTGCCGTCAGGCGGTCCCGCAGTCGGCCCGAATTCCAAAGTCTTGGTCCAAGGCCTGTTGCTTCTTCCCTGATGTCAGTGCTCGGGTCATCCAAACGCCATAGCCGACAGGCTGAGCAGAGCAATACTGTTACCGCATCGAGTGGTCCCTAAAACAGTCAGTTGCGAAAAAGATTTTTCACACGGGGCCAGCCTTCCTGCGATCTGTTTGCGTCTCCAATGCGCCAAATGCAGGAGCTACTTTGCTCTATTACCCCCTTCAGTGGAAGTCCCCAGGGCCGCACTGATTCACGACTTGCCCCCGTGTCTCCTGCATGCTTTTCCTCCTTTTCCCCTGATCTCAAAGTTTCTCCAGAAAGCCAACAACCTACACAGGACAATAATCCTCATTGCCCCATTCTGCTCTCGTCAAATTTGGTTCCCCTTCCTCATGACACACTGCATTTGGGGACCCTGGATTCTGGACCCAGAGCCAGATCTATTGACTCACTCGTCACAGGGCTCCCCACCGCTCTTGTCCCTCCATCTAGCAGCTTGGCTGCTCCAATTCCCAACTTAGCCAGGTCTGATCTTCTTTCGCCTGCAGTTCAAAATATATTAGTGGCTTCTCATAAAGCTTCCACTACTAAAACATATACTAGTAAATGGAAGCGCTTTGTATTCTGGGCGAATACACAGCAAGTGGACCCTGTTATAGCTCCTTTGAATAAAATATTAGAGTTTTTAACAGGAATTGTTCCATCAGGGTGCTTCTCCTGCCACATTAAGAGTTCAATTGGCTGCCATTTCTAATTTCCATGTGGAAGAATGTGGGGCTCCAGTTATGGCCCACAGACTTTGTAAAGCCTGTTAAAAGGGTCTTTTCATATTAGACCACCAATTAGATCTCCTCGTCACCTTGGAGTCTAAACTTATTATTATCTAAATTGATGCCCCTTTGAACCAGCCTCTTGCCCATTAAAAATTTTTGTCGGAAGACTCTTTTTTAGTAGCCATTACATCCGCTAGAGTATCTGAACTTCAAGCTCTCTCATTAAACACCCTTGTTGATCTTTCACTCTGACAGAGTTTCTCTTCGCACTAATTCATCCTTCCTTCCTAAAGTTTGTTCTATTAACAATATTAACCAGTCCATTGAATTACCCACTTTCTTCAAGCATCACTCAATAAAATGGAGTATATATTGCACAAATTAGATGTCCACAGACAACTAAGGTTTTACTTGGATAGAACAAAAGATCACAGGAAATCTGATCAACTTTGTAGCCTTTGCTGATAACAGAAAAGGACTAGCGGTTACTAAAAGAACTCTTTCTAAGTGGTTAACTGATTGTATCATCTATGTCTATGATTCTACAGATCAAACTCTTTTGCACAAACCCAAAGGACATTCCACAAGGTCAGTGTCTACATCCCTGGCTCATGCAGCTCGCCTACCACTAGATGCTATTTGTGGCTGCTACTTGGTCTAAACCACATACATTCATTTCTCATTATAAGGTAGACAAGGTTTCTAGGGACAGGGCAACCTTTGGTTCCACTGTGCTCAAGAACGTCCTTCCGTGAGTTCCTCAGGAACAAGGAGCTAGGGGCGCTACCCATGTGTAAGAACAAGCGAGATTGAACACTATCACATATAGAAGTTATGTCCTTACCATAACGTTCCATGTGGAGTGTTCATCTCGCCTTTGTTCTTACATTCCCACCCTCCCACCCTTAGGAAGAACGTTCAGTTTAGTGCCTGGTCTGGGGCATTCTGCTTCTGCATTGCAGTTGTTGTGTATATAGTTGGCATGTATACATATATATATATATATATATATGTATATATATAGACTCTTAGTTTCTGTGCATATGTGATATTGGCATGAGTGTTTCTCTCTCTGACTGCTGGTTTGCTTGCAAACTAGATCTGAGGTAAAGGCAGAGGGGGATTGTGGGTATTAGGTTGTCTCGAGCTTCTTCTCGATGCAGAGCTTGCAAGCGGCCGACACGGAGCCAAGGATCGGCTCCGAACCCATGTGTAAGAACAAAGGCGAGATGAACACTCCACATGGAACGTTATGGTAAGGACATAACTTCTATTTATGTTTGGTGGACTATGGCCTAACAGTGAGTACTTATTTTCACAAAGGAAAATAAAACAATTGTATGCATTACATTTGACTAGTCTTGCAAAATAAAAAAGGCAAGTTTAAAGATGGAGGATATTTTAAAAGTGGGTTCAGGGATGTAATGAAGAAGATTACAGTACCATTAAAAGTCTGTCACACAGTTCATTGAATTGCCTTCATTTCATATTGTAAACGGGTAACAGTTTCCATTCTCACATGCTGTTGCCACTTTTACTGAGATGCAGGTACATTTGAAATCACTAGTAAATTTCACATGTACAAATGGGATTAGCCAGACGTCTAAGGGCTCTGACGTCGGCCATGGTCCGTGAACTTGACATTGCCCAGAGTACATGTGGGGAATGTTTTCCATTGAATTGAAGAGGGCTGAAAGTTAGTAAGTACTTTACTGGATATTTACGCTTTAGTAATCATTAAAGAGAACCCACAGTGTGAAAGTAGCTGATTCCTAGTCAGACTGCCGACCAATCATGAGTGGAGTCCCACAGGGTTCGGTCCTGGGTCCTCTCCTGTTTGGTATCTGCTTCTCTGAAGTCCAAGCCAACACGAAAGGACTCTGGCTGACTTCTCAGATGATTGCAAGTTGGGAGCTATTATTAACTCCTCAAGTGATGTTGGCATCCTACAGAAAGGCCTCAATGAGACCAATGACTGGTGTCAGAACCATGGCCTTAAGCTCAATGCCAGAAAATGTGTCTTCATTACCTTTGGGAAAAACCCTGTTCCCTTGAATTACCACATTGATAGTAGTCCACTGAACACAGAAGGCATTATAAGAGATCTTGGAACACAGGTTGACAGCAACCTCTCTTTTGACTACGACATTGCCACTGTGGTCAGAAAGGCCTTTTATGTGGCACATCTCATTACTAAGGGTTTTGCATCCAGGAAGAAAGAGGTCATTGTCTCCCTCTACTCTTCCCTCATTAGGCCAATCATCGAGTACATTGCCCTATTTGGTATGTACCTCACTAGACACTTGCAACAACTGGAGATGCCGTAAAAGTACCTCACAAAGAGGATTCTAGGCCTTAAACACTTGTCCTATATGGACATACTCAAAAAAAAAAACCCAATTATTCTGTCTCATATCACCTACATGGAGGCAATCTCTGTTTGACTTACAAAGCCATGTCTGACCCCGCTCTGTTAGAAATGCTACATCTAAAGAAATCCCAGTTCCTCCGCACCACACACTCCAGAGACCACAACCTCATTAACCACAATCAACAGAACATGCTGGAGGGACAGGTTCATAACCCAGCGACTGCCCATGCTATGGAGTAGACTGCCCATACATGTCAAGCAGAGCACCTCACTGGCCCTCTTCAAGAGAAATCTTGATGAGTGCATGGGAAATAGAAAATTCACCCCGGGGATCACTCCAGTGGCTCTACTCGACAGATGCACTAGCAACTAAGGTTGGGTGGCACAATGCCAGGATAATCGTATGGACTAGGCTTGTGAAGGCTCCAGGGCTATTAGCCTAGTACTCACCTATGAACCTGTAAAGTGCAGTTGACTTATCAGAGTATGGTTCTTCATTAATATGCAATGTTCTCTTATAATGTATAGTGGAAATATGCATAAGTAAACAAATTGGCTCTCATAAATTCAGTGGGCTCATCTCCATGGTCTTCCAGAGAAAACATAAAAAAATAGAGAGGCGTTGATTACAGATGGTGCATTTAGAAATGTGGGTATAGTTGTATTTATGGAGTTTTATACATTTTTTCAGTTTTGTATTTATACATTTATTTCTCTAATGGAAAAACACACTATATCACACAACTTTTAACTGGCATATCCTTTGGAAGTAGCTTGCCACAGATACTCTGTCTGGTGCAAACACTTTAACAGTTATTGGCCAGTAATAACTCATGATGCTGAGACTTTTACGTGTGTTGCTGTAAGGCATGATTTAATCAGTTGTTGGCTGATTTTGCAGTCTGATTCGCAATTTAGAAATACTTTTTCTGGTGAACTAGAGTTCACTTTTAGGAAAGCTGGTGAACATTCCATAACCTAAAACATGCATGAAATAAACTAACATTGAAACGTAAATAGCTATTTTTGGAGGTATAGACACTGTTAATTCATCTTATTGTTATTAACATGAGCACTTAAATTATAAAGTTATCAGTGAGAGATTTCAGATTTATGAGTTTCATGAATTGCATTGCTTGTTGATTCCTCTGTTAAAGTGTTCTTTACATAAGTATGTATGAATGAATGCATACATTTATTAATTTATATACATGTTTACTGGGGTAATACACTGATCAAAATTGCCCATTCTTAGGCACAGCACAGGCTTAGATGGCATGAAACTTTTTTTCATGGAGTTTGCCAGAAAGTGAGGCAAAGATTTCTAACCGTAGCAAATTAAAGACTGAGTTTCAATCAAAAGTTCAGCTGTGTGTTTTAATGAGGAGACATTTTGGTTTCTTAAGTGAAAGGCAGTGGTGTTCTTGAATAAGGGAGTTTGTGATGAATCTACAAGTTGAATTAGCGATAGCTTGAAGTGAAGTGGAGTTATGTTTTGAAGGCTGAAGCAATAAGACCACACTCAAGTCTGGCCACTAGGATTCCTTTACTAAAATCTGATTTGGCAGAGGAGGAGAGAAAAAGGTATCATTTTAGGTTGAGAAAAGCACTGTTTATTTTTCATTTGTGTTTTTTTTTTTTCTTTGTGAGTGTGAAAGTTCTTGACTGACTGAGGCAGAAGCCTTAGTACTGTGTACTTGAAGGAGGCTGTGGTTTCGATGATGGAGTTTGAGTTGGAAGTAGTAAAATTGCTTTGACAGCTAGTGAGTCTGCAGCGAGTTCCAAAAAGTATTGTGTTGCGCTGATCAATGTTGAAGATGGTGTAGGGCATAATGGAGTTGGACTTGGGTAGAATGGGAAGGACATGATTTGTAGTTGACCATGCCATCCGCTAAAGGAGTAGAGGAACTGTTTGAAGGTCATAAGGCAGTTTGTTAAAGAAGACTGAAAAAAGTAGGGGGAAAAGAATGGAACCTTGAAGGTCATCTTTAAGAAACTGGTCTGTATTTTATGGAATGTTTTGTGTTTTAACTTTGAATTGCCTGTTTTCAAAATATTTCTGAACCAGGGTAAGAAGTCTATGCTAATCACAATCTATGTAAGAGGATATATAAGGAGAGATTGGTCAGTTAGGTTAAAAGCTATAGTGAGATCAATAAAAAGGGTACATGTAATATAATCTGTCAATATTTTGTAAGATGTCATCTGTGGTGGTTCACAGGGGTGTCATGGTGCTTCAGCCAGGTCAGAAACCATGTTGTTGTGGGGTAAGAGATGGTATATCTGGATGTACTGGAAAGCTGAGTATAGACAGTTTTTTTGTCTCTCTTTCTTAGAGCTGGAAGGATGGGAAGGTGGAAGTGAGAGCAGTGGTTGAGGTTAAATTGTTTTCCAGATAAGTGGTGTGATGTTTTTTGGTGAGACAAAGGTTCTATATATGGAAGAGAGGGTGGACAAGAGATAAATAAACCAGGGGAGTAAGTTGTCAAATCCAGGATGGGAGTCTGTTTGAATATTGTTCAGAAGATCCTCTGTTTCTTTGTTTAATGTGTTTAAGGTAGAGGAGGAGGGGTTTGAGGGAAGAAATTGCTGAATTCATGTATGAAGTCACTGGAAGCAAGTTTGCATTTGCCACTTTGCAAAAAGTAGAGGACTTTGTGCCTTGAGGAATCTTATGTCCTGGAATTAGATTAACATCTTTCAGGAACTGCTTTGCAGGTCAAAGGAGATGTGCTTGTTTGAAGTAGTGTCTTCTGAAGGATGGATTGCTTTTGTTTCTGAGCATAGTAGAGTGGGCACAATTGTTGATGGGATGGTCTAATTTCAATTTGTGCAAGACTTCATTCCTGAGTTTACTAGCCATTTTAAGTTCTTTGGTTATCCAGTTGGGTTTATATGATTTTAATAACCTTTTTATTTATGGAAAGAACTAATCTTGTTGTTGAAGGACAGTTATATTCAGGATGTTTGCAGCAATGTTGTGGTACTTTTCTGAGAGAACAGTGAGAATAAAGTGAGCTATTTTTTTAGCTTGGTTATGCTCTCAATTGACTGAGTTTTGAAAGAGTTTAGGACTGGAGGTATTTTTATAGGTTGTTTTGTAATGGAGAGAGAATGTAATGGGGTAAAGGGATGGTTGGAGTTTGTGGAAGGTATTTTAGCTAGAGCCAAGATTGGAGGAGTAAAGCCCTATGCCCCCGACAGCTCGGGTTTGAATAGTGGCTTAGGCATTAGTGGCACTGGCAAGGAGGGTGGCCATCTGGGTATTCCCCTTGTTTGATTGCTAATGGAGGCTGGAGATGTGGGAGGGGGGGCTTTATTCAAAGTGGGGAAGGGGGAAGACTTTGGCTAAGATGCTGCTGCAGGGTCAGGGCAATGCGCCAGCATGTTCCCATTGAAAGCCCAGCCCTGCAGATTTTACAGCTGTACACACAAGAGAAAAAGGGAAGTTGGGCCATAAGTATTAAAACTCCCCGCAACAGCTGTGTAACATGGTCCTAGATCATTTCAATCTTCTCGTTAGTCCCAACATTAATTGGAGATGTTTATCGTGTTACACTGCTGCAGTCATTACACTTGGGTTATCCTGCCGTCAGGCGGTCCCGCAGTCGGCCCGAATTCCAAAGTCTTGGTCCGGCGTCTGTTGCTTCTTCCCTGATGTCAGTGCTCCAGGTGGATATTTGATGCATCCGACGCCATTTTCTCCAGTCTTTCTTGCCGTGCGGTGCCCGAAGCAGAAGCAGTTCGCATGTGCCGGTCAGCTGACTCCTGAGATTTTCGAAGTCGAATTTCAGATCCGAAGTCTTCAATAAAGTTAAGTACCCCCATTGGGGAAACTTTTTTCTTGCCTCAGACCGATGTCAGAAAAAGTTAATAATTGTATTTCTTGTGGGAAGCAAATACTTCATAAGGACTTCCACTCTTACTGTATTCCATGCCTAGGCCCTGATCACGACGTCTCTAGTTGTCGGTTTTGTGCTAGATTTAACAAACGCACTATAAAAAGACATTTTGATTTTGCTTTGCACTACTTTGGCCGAAGGTTCAATTATACTATGCCGTCGGATCAACCGACTACCTCAATACCGAAAAAACGCAAAGACAAGGATAAAGACAGGTATCTGAGGTCCAAAACCGATGAAACCTCTTCTAGGCCAGTCGCCGGTTTGCTGGTTCTCAGTGAGACGCTTTTGCAGCCCCTGACACCCGCTACCTCAGAGCCACAGGCCGCTTCCGACTCCCACGTGGAGACAACTAGGCCTCTGGAAACTCAAGGTATTGGGCCTACAGAAACTAATCCCTCAGATGGGTCTGGAGCCGCTGAGCAGGCATCGGCTTCTGAGGGTGTTTTCAGACCTTCACAACTTACCATTAAAACAACAGCCAAGACAAAGGTACAATTACAGCATTCTCCTGGACAGTCCTCCATGCCTAAGAAACAGATGCTTAAAATGGCTGAAGACCTCATTACTCTAATCAGGGGTTCCCATCCCCCTCCTGAGAAAAGGCCTAGGCAGGATACAGACTATGATTCCTCTGATCAGGTTTCCATTTCCTCTGATTCCTCTTCAGACCAGGGATACTCTCTACCCCCCTATGAGGACACTGATGCTGAAGAATCTATCCCTTCAGCCTCTCCTCCTGAGGATTATTCTTTTGGGGAAACTTGACATACCACGAGGGAGCATTTCCATTGGGAAAGTCAGGATTACTCAGAATCCAAGAAAAGGCTCAGGGATTTCCTTTTATTGCCTCAGCACAGGCCCCTGGCTATTCCACCTGTGCTAGATATTGTGGATGATGTGTTTTCTCTGAATCCAGCTTATCTCCTGATTCTTTGCCCCCTGCTCCAGCCAAGCCAGATAGGTATTATAGAGTCCCTGACTCTCGCAAGTTTCTATAAAAAAACCCTTCTGCTGATCCAGAAACTATTTCCCAGGGTCCAAAAGGGGTTAAGGCTTCCATTGCAAAAAATCCAGTACCCTCTGACAGAGATTCCAGAGCTTTGGATAGAGGGGGGAAGAAAGTATACACTTCTGCAACTTTAGCGGTAAGAGCTTTAAATTGCCAGTTCCACATGCTTAAGTGCCAAGAATATTTAATGGCTCAGTTAAAACTGAAAATGCTTGCAAGCTCAGAAGCTCCTGATTGTAAAGAAATGCAGGATTTATTGCATGCAGTTGAACAGGTGGGAAAACATACTCTGCAATGTGGTTTTGATTCTTTAGAGGCCTCTTGTAGAGCCGCAGTTACAGGTTCTGTGATTCGAAGACATGCTTGGTTAAAAGAACAGAGTTTACCTGATCATGTTAAGGCAAAGTTATTGGATGCTCCTTTACAGCATGATACCTTGTTTGGTGTTAAGGCAGAAGAGGTGTTAAAGAAAATGAAGGATAAAGCTAAATCTATGCAAACAGTCAAGGATTTCTTACAGGTACAGCCACCTCGGTTTAGCAGAAATTGGCCAACAAAGAATTTTGGTCCTTTCCAGTGTCAGACAGGCCACAGAGAGGCAGATACAGACGCCCGAGAGGCAGATCTCAACCCCAAGGCTCAAACAGACGACGACAGTGGGGCACCTCAACCCCAACAGGAGGTGAGGACAAGTCTCAACCTTACAGGAAACAGTCACAATGACTTTCCCCTCTGTATGCCAAGCACGTCCCTTTTGGAAGCCCCCTTAGGGGGAAAACTAGCACCTTTTTCTCAAAACTGGCAAACAATCACCCAAGACAAATGGGTACTGAATAAGTGTGTCTCAAGGTTACAGGTTCCACTTTCATACTTTACCAAGGCTAAAAGGAATGCCAGACCTGCCACAAAATCAATGGGTAGAGGCACAAAAACAAATTTCAGCCCTCATGGACATTAGAGCTTTTCAAAAAGTACCACAACAGGAACAAGGACAAGGATTTTACTCAAGACTCTTCCTGGTCCCCAGAAAGGACAAGGCCTGGAGACCCATACTGGACCTTTCAATTCTGAATACTTACCTGGATATTCCGAAATTCAAAATGTTGATATTACAGCAGCTTCTACCCATGCTGGGCAAGAAGGCTTGGCTTGTTACTCTGGACCTCAAAGAGGCATACCTGCATGTCCCTATCAGACAAAATTGCAGAAGATACCTCAGATTCAAAGCTGGTACAATGCACTACCAATTCTCTGCACTGCCCTTTGGCTCATCTACTGCGCCCAGGGTCTTCACAAAGTGTCTGGCACCAGTAATTGCATTTTGCAGACAAAAAGGGATTCAAATATATCCATATCTGGACAACTGCCTCATTCAAGCAGAGACAAAGGACATTCTTCTACAGCATCTGGCGTTTGTAAAAAGGTTGCTAATTTCTCTAGGGTACACAGTAAACGAAAAGAAGTCAAAACTAGTGCCCTCGCAACAGATTATATTCCTGGGTGCCAGCTTAAATACAACGGCCCAGATGGCTTACCTCACGCCAGACAAACAAGTTCAACTAACTCAATATTTTCAATTGCTGGCAAGAAAGTCCCATCTCCCTGCAAGAAAAATTCTGCAGGCCCTGGGATTCATGGCATCTTGCATACTACTAATACCATATGCTAGACTGCATATGAGGAAATTACAGTGGTACCTGAAAAGTGTTTGGACTCAACACTCTCACAGTTTAGAAGCAGTACTACCAATGATTCCCTGCCTACAACAGGAGTTTCGGTGGTTGGCACAGGCATGTCACCTAAACAAGGGTCAGCCTTTTACCCAACCCACAGCCAGGCAAACTCTAACAACAGATGCTTCGGATTATGCCTGGGGAGCACACATGGCAGGAAAATGCATTCAGGGCAAATGGACCACAGACCAGATGCATCTTCACATCAATCAGAAAGAGATGTTGGCTGTTCAAAATGCCCTAACAGCTTTCAAGGACCTTCTACATCCAGGACAATTACTATTAAAGACAGACAACACCACAGTAATGTGGTACATAAACAAGCAAGGGGGCACTCATTCTTATCCCCTATGCAGGCAAGCCATGACCTTGTGGAACACAGCTCTAACGTATCAAGTTCACCTGCAAGCACAATTTCTGCCAGGAAAGAAAAATACTCTGGCAGACGACCTAAGCAGAGATATCATGGACCCTCATGAATGGAAATTGAATCCACAAACCCTCAGCATGGTAACACAAAAGTGGGGATGCCCAGACATAGATCTTTTTGCCTCCCCACTGAATTGCCAACTACAAAAATTCTGCACAAGGACTTATCACAAAAAATCATGGAAAGTGGATGCTCTTCTGTTCAGCTGGAAAAACCTAAAAGTTTATGCCTTCCCGCCACTGCCTCTCCTTTCAAAGGTACTCCTAAAAGCCAGACAAGAAAAAACGGAGATGATCCTGATTGCTCCAGACTGGCCACGCCAGCACTGGTACCCTATCTTAGGGAACATGGCTCAAGGCCCACCATGGATTTTGCCTCAAATTCCACACCTTCTGACTCAACAAAACAATCAGATCCTGCACGGTCAGCTCAAAACCCTAAACCTGGCTGCATGGCAGATACATTAGTCAAACAGACAACACCTCTGTCTAAAGCTGTTATGGATGTCATTTTGGAGGCCAGGAGGCCTAGCACCAGGAAAGCTTACTCAGAAAAATGGAAGAGATTCTGCGCCTGGAACCAGGCTCAAAGCCTTGACCCTCTTGTTCCAAATATTCCTCAGATTTTACAATACTTAACTGAGATGCTGGACAGAGGCCTATCCTTCTCATCAATTAAGATCCACGCCTCTGCCATTTCAGCACATTACAACACGGATCCTCCTTTATTCTCTCATCCCTTGCTAAAACAGTACCTCATAGGGGCTAAAAACATAAGACCGCCCCAGAGAGCACCAACACCAACTTGGGACCTCAATTTCGTTTTGGAAAAACTGACCCTACCACCTTTTGAGCCAACCAATACAGCCGATCGAACATTTTTATCATGGAAAACATCTCTGCTCCTGCCAGTTACTTCAGCACAAAGAGTCTCTGAGCTACAGGTATTAATGGCAGAGGAACCTTTTATAATTTTTCATCAGGACAGGGTATCTTTAAGGACAAACCCTACCTTTATGCCAAAGGTGGTATCTAGTGTGGCTCTTAACCAAACCATCCATTTGCCAACTTTTTATCCAAACCCCCAGAATAAAGGGGAGAAACTTCTGCATTCTTTGGACATACACAGGCAGTTACGCTTCTACTTGGACAAAACAAAGGCTTTCAGGAAAACTGAGCAACTGTTTATAGCATATGCTGCAGGATCACAGGGCAAGGCTATCTCAAAGCAGACTATATCCAAATGGATAGGACACTGTATTCGATACTGCTACACACAGCATGAAAAATCAGTCTCAAATAACATTAGGCCACATTCCACCAGGGCAACGGCCACTTCAGCAGCCTTTCTCGGAGGAGTACCTACCAAGGAAATTTTGGAGGCTGCAACTTGGGAGTTCAGTGCCCACCTTTACCAAACATTACCACCTGCATCTTTACTCTAAATCCAGAGCAGGATTTGCCACTGCAGTTCTGCAGGGCCTCATAGCCAATCCTAACTCTTTATAGACCAGCCACCCAACCTCAGCTTTGGGATTCTACCCAAGTGTAATGACTGCAGCAGTGTAACACGATGAACATAGTACAGTTTTGTACCTACCATAAATGTAGATGTTCGAGTGTTCACACTGCTGCAGTCCAGGTTACCCGCCCTCCATCCCCTCTGAACTAGCTAGACTTATCTATACCTTTCTATCCTATACAACCCTTGGGGTGTATTTGCTGGTGACTGAAGGTATTGTTTTTATTGTATATGTTTGATTAGCAATATGTATTGCCTACCTATTTGGGGGCACCTGACATCTGGGGCAAGATAAAACTGAAGAAAATGGCATCGGATGCATCTTATATACCCCTGGCGCACTGATGTCAGGGAAGAAGTGACATCAACCAACGCCGGACCAAGACTTTGGAATTCGGGCCGACTGCGGGACCGCCTGATGGCAGGATAACCCAAGTGTAATGACTGCAGTAGTGTGAATACTCGAACATCTACATTTATGGTAGGTACAAAACTGTACTTTAGTCCTGCTGGGGCCAGGAGGGGTGGGCAGATCGGACAAATGAAACTAAGCACTATGGGCTGCTGATGGTCATCTGCATGGGAGAAAAAAAGTAATCTAAAAAAAAGAGATTGAGGAGGGTATGTTTGTGATAACAAGGTCAACGGCTTAGTGTTTACAAGATCTGAAATTGGGTCTTGTAGATTGTCTGGTTAGTTTTAGTAGTTTGTGGTCTACCAACAAATGAAAGATGTCATTGGTCTTGTAGATTGTCTGGTTAGTTTTAGTAGTTTGTGGTCTACCAACAAATGAAAGATGTCACTGGAGCGGGGTCCTAGAAAGTTAAAGTTGAAGACCCTGAGAGTAACAGTGTCATTGATTTTTGGGATTAAGGCAAAAATGTTGAGATCGGGGTAGTGAATTTTCATAGGTTCATAGGTGTATACTAGGTTAACGACCACTAGGGACCTTATAAGCCTAGCTGTACCACCCAAATTTGACCCACAGATTTGATTTATATAGCAGTGATTTACTTACTGTCTCTGTTAGAGACATAGGCGCTAGACCAAGGGTGAATTTCCAACTACCCATCCATTGGTCCAAGTTGCACTTAAATAGGGATAGAGGAGAAGTCTCCTTCAGATGGGTGGAGACCCTGTTCCAGAGAATGAGAATTCTCTGACAAACATATCTTTCTTTCCCACATGTCCTACTTAGGTCGCAAGAAAAAAATTAGGTCTTTTAATCTAGTGGTTCTGATGTTGTTTGTTTTGCAGATGAGCAAAACGTTCATCAAAACAGGGTCCAGGGATGCCTTGTAGGTCTGTATGATACCAAGTAAAGAGACAGGGCTTTAAGATGATCACTGTAGGGCATTATTTACTCCCTGTATTCCTTTTGTAAGGAACCTTTGTGCACTTCACAGTTGCTGCATGTGTTTAATCAGGTACATATTGAAGGGGGCATTATACTCTATGATGGGTCTGATTAGGGCCAAGTCCACTGGAGTGATGATCTCTCTGGACTTGCACTTAGTAATAAGTTGAGCAACATGGAAGGCTTTTCTTACTACCTTGGACACATGTTGGTCAAAGGCCAGGTTACTATCTACATGAGTTTCCAGATCCTTGACTAGTATGTCAACTTTTAAGGGTGTTTTATTGGTGATGTACTTACCTGGTATGACAGACTTCCCAAAGGGTGCTATAATGTATTTCTTGCTGCTGAGATTTAAGTCATGGCTTTGGCACCAAGCATTTGTGTGTGTTAGACCTTGGAAGGGTGTTCTCATCTTGTGGCGATTCAGTGACTGCTCCCAGTTTGCAATCATCTGCAAACTTGGTTAGCCAGAGGCTTTTGACATTGGCTATGACGTCTGAGAAGTAGATACCAAAGAGGACTGGGTCTAGCACAGATCCCTAGAGGACTCTGCTGGTGACCAACCTCTTTGTGGAGGTGACTGCTCTGATTTTAACTTTCTGGGTTCTGTCAGTGATCCACTTGGCTATCCAGCATGTTATAAAGGGGTTTATACCTAGTTCCATAAATTTGTTGACAATGCACAAATAGGATATTGTATCAAATATTTTAGCCAGATCTAGGTAGGCAGCATGCACCATTTTCCCCTCATCCATTGTCGTAGTGACCTTTTCAAAGAAGTCCACCAGATTCAGTGAGCATGACCTTCCTTTAACAAAGCCAAATTGGGATGGATTCCGTGTCTGGAGCTCTCCTGTATACTTGTTGATAATTTCCAAGATAATTTTTTGCATGACTTTGCAAATAAGACTAGTCAGGCTAATGGTTCTGCAGTTTCCAGGATCTGTTGAAGGTCCTCCCTTATGAAGAGAGATGACAGTCGCAGTCCCCCATTCACATGGAAACAGTCTGTTTTAAGACTCTAGTTAAGTAATGGCTCCAGGAATCCTGATAAGTCATATTTTAGATTACTCCGGAGGCATCCTGGGATGTTATCAGAGCCCACTGAGGCTCTGCTGTTGGCTTTAGTGAGTGCAGCCAGTATATGTTCCTAGTTATAGTTGGAGGGGTTACATTTGAGGGTATTTTAGGGGGGTGGTTGGGGGTGGGGTCTAAATTTGGAACTGAATTTGTATGCTAACAGGTTCACTATATTGCCAGGCTCAGCACCACTAACCACCAGTTCAACACATTGCTGTGTGCTGCCCTTGAGGTTTCTGACATGGCTGTAGATGGCCTTAAGGTTATCTTGACCTCAAAACTGTCTTTGCTTGACCTAATTAGCTCTCTTTGTTGCTTATTTAGTTGGATGAGAGAGTTTTTTTTTCTTTATGGAACTACCCTTCTTGATTTTGCCATAACAATTTTCCTTTTGCTGTATATCCTCTTTAAATGGGATGCCACCAGGGCAATTTTCATTTTCTACGGCTAGCTCTGAACTTACTTCTGGTAGGTACAGCAGCTTCTACAGCCAGTAACATGATTGTACAGAATTTCTGAGGGCAATGCAGCATAGGCTGCTGTATTCTCAGAGTTTGGAGGGCATTGAATTTTGACAAACCATCACTTAATAAAAGGTAATTTGCCTTGGAATAGTTCCTAACTGTTATTGGCTTTAATGGGATTACATAGCTGATTTTGATTTCAAAGGAGACAGCTGTACAGTCGGACCTTACCAGTGAGGATGAGACATGGGTGGGGGGAGTGCACCATTCTCCTATATTTTTGTGAGTACAAGGTCCAGTATGTTGGAGCTTCTAGTGGGCGTATTCACTATTTGGTCAAGGGTATTTGTGTTTACAAAGCCTTGGAATCTCTGTGTCTGTATATTTGAGGTCATAGAAGATTCCCAGTCTACAGAAGGTTGATTAACGTTTTCCATAAGTGTTATGTTAGGTTAGGTGTTAAGCGAATCCAGTAGGTCCAAGTATGTGCTGTGAGCTTCTTGGGATATGGAGGGTGACATATGGCTGACTAGGATATGGTATGGGATTTTATCTCTCTTGATCTGTGCTTCATCTCTCTTGATCTGTGCTTGAAGGAACACGAGCACATCATCCTGTTTGACCGCCCTAGAGGTATCCTTGTTATTGATGTATGTTGAGACAGCTCCACCTTTAGCCCTTGTCTGTGCAGCTACTGGCCTAAAAGTCTGGAAGTCACTGAAAGCTTGCACTGTGCGGCTTTAAATATGTCTCTGGAACTGCATAGGTGTATATATTTTTGAGTGTGAGGAGGGTTTGGAGGGAGTGTAGTTTTTTATTTAGGCTCCTGCCATTGTGCAGCAACACCCTGAGGTTCAGTTGAGTTGATTTTGCTGTTAGTAGGTTTGTCAGTTTGGCATTGCCTAAAAAAGGCACTGTGGGAGTGGATGAAGTTTTACCCAGTATATGAAAGCCTAGAGGGAAAAGGTGTAAACTAACCTTGGCAAAACAGTGTGGTTTGTTAACCATGTTCTCCCAGGCTGACAAATATTGGACGCCCTTCTCTTCTCATGTTGCAGTATTCATAACAGTAGGAAGATTGCTGCCTGCAGCACCGGACATCCAGCCAGTATACCATGGTCTTAGGAGCAGGGGTATGTGCTATGTTGCTTGTCAAGGCCATAAACTGACGTTGGCTATAAAAGTGACGTCTGCACGTACCTGCTTCAGAACTTTTTTGCTGCAGTGATCGACGGACCTCCGATCGCCAGCTCCGGGAATATGTTCGTTTGTTGTTTCAGTTATCCAATACAGATAAGTACCCCTTTGGGGTTGTTTTTGTTACTTTCTTTTGCTTTTCAAATGTACATGTCAGCTAGGAAGGGGAAGTGTACTTGTGGAAGACAAATTCCACATAAGGACACACACGATAAGTGCTTATTCTGCTTAGGTGAAGGCCACGACCATACGTCTTCTAATATCTGCAAGTCGTTTGTACCTAAAACGCTTCGCAGCCATCTGGCTGCATTAAAGCTTTATTTAGAAAATCAGAGGCTCTGGCGTCTAGTGCTAGGCATGGAGAGGGAAGTAGGCACTTCTGTGTCTCTGCTCGACAGTGGCACAGGAAAATAACTTTCTTGGGTTGCGTAAGCCAGGGAACCTTGTTGGCTAGGCTTACGTAGGCCCTTGGGCCGATAGCTTCCCTAGTACCTACCTATGAGCCTATAACAAGGTGTATACTTCTTCTACTCTAGCCATCAGAGCCCTAAACTATCAAACTCACATGGCTAGGTTTGTTTTGGATACCTATCTAAAGCCTCTGAACTCATTCCAGATGTGCCAGACTCTCCGGCTAAGTCACAATTCTCTGCCCTGCTCTCTACCACCTCTCAGGTGACCAGGCATTCCATAAAGTGCAGTTATGATGCGGTAGAGGCATCCTCCAACTCTGCAGCTTTAGGTTCTGTCCTGAGAAGATATTCTTGGGTTTGGCTACAGCCCATTCCTATGGATATCCAAACCAAATTGCTAGATACCTCTTGATAATAAGGCTCTTCTTGGTGCAGATTCTACAGAGCTCCTTAAATCCCTACAGGATAAGGGCAAGGAGCTACAAAAGCTTAAACATTTGCTAGTCTCTCCTATTCCTAGATGTCATAGGAACTACCCTAAAAGGACTTCCTTTTTTAGGAGGCATTCACCTCATTCCGACACCCGACAGGGTAAGGGACGGAGGTACCCTAGGAGACATTCCACTCCTAAACAAATTTCTGCCTTCACCCCAACTCCCTTTCGGAGGCAGCCTGACCAGGACAGAGCTCTTCCACTGTGACTCAAACCCATTACCCAGCTCTACTCCCTTATCCCTCCACCTCACCCTTTCCCTACCCTCCTGGCAGAAAATAACCTCAGAGGCTTGGGTCCTTTCCGTCATCCAGAAAGGATGCTTTATGACTTGGTGAACATTTCCTCCCTTTCAGGGGATACTCCAACCACCCACAAATCAGCTTCATCTCTTCCATCCAATTGTAGTACAGCTTCAAGATCAGGGCACTATAGAAAGTGTACTTCAAGAACAGACAAATAAGGGATTTTACTCCAGGGTGTTTTTTGGTTCCAAGGAAAGATAGGCCTTGGAGGCCAGTCCTGGATTTGTCTGTACTCCATCTATTCCTCAAGGTGCCTATCTTCAAAATGCTCACGTTGCATCACCTCCTACCCCTCATTCTTTACCAAGCCTTCGTGGTATCCGTGGATAGGATTCCTACCTCCATATCCCTATTCACCCCAGCTACAGGAAGTTTCTACACTTTTCAATGGGTTCTTTGCATTTTCAATTTTCTGCATTGCTGTTTGGGTTTTCCACAGCCCCCAGAGTATTCACAAAGTGTCTATCCCCAGTTATTGCCCACCACAGAGTGCAGGGCATTGAAATATATCCATATTTATAGGACCTCTTGGGTCTGTATTAGAATGTCGAAAACCTCACTTACACGAATCCTGAAAGGCTGACACATAAACAGCGAACCACATGAACACCGAATGTCCTTAAGCGCGAAATTCAAAATACCGAATCGCCATAGTTGTCCACACCATGTTTAGTGAGATAAAACGTCAGTAGGAGATTCCCTTATCCGGTATAGCTCCATAACGTAATTGTGCAATAGTTACTGACCTTAGGGTTAAGGTAAGTGCATATATAGTAATACATTCATATTTATTTTGTTTGGGTAGGCAGTACGTAGCGGGTGGTGGAGTTGGCCAACTATGGCAATTCGATATTTTGAATTTTGAGCTTAAGGATGTTCGATGTTCTGCGGTTTGCTGTGTATGTGTCGGCCTTTTGGGATTCGCATAAGTGAGGTTTCAGCATTCTAATATAGACCCGATCTCTTGATACTTCACCAGGATTGCCATACCCTCCTCCACCACCTAGCATGGTATCCAATACCCTGGCAAGCGTAGGGTTCAGTGTGAACCAGGACAAATCTCACCTGACATCCACCCAAGACCTGGTTTTCCTGGGATGCAGGATAAATGCAGATCAGATGGCAGCTTTCATTCCTTGCCAGAATGTAGAAGGCATTACACATTGCCTCCAATCACTTCTCTCTCTCTCTCTCTCTCTCTCTCTCTCCAAACCTTAACATCCAGGGAATTCTTGAGGGTCCTAGGCCACATGGCATCACTGATACCCATACTTCCCTTAGCAAGGCTGCATATGAGAAAATTTCAGTGGGTACAGAGAAGTCAGTGGAACCAACATTCTCACCCCTGGATACTCCCGCTTCCTCTCCTTCCATGCTTGAAAAAATAGGTGCAATGGTGGATTACAGCCATACGCCTCAGCCAGAGTTTGCAGATTCCCACAACCTCACAACCAATCTTCACATATGCTTCAGACCTGGGTTGCGGAGCAGTCCTACAAACCCACAACAAACAAAACGAAGTTCAGGGAAAGTGGTCATCCCTCAGACAAAGGGATCACATCAACATCAAGGAGATGAGAGCCCTTCTCTTAGCCTTACAGACTTTCCATCCAGTCCTACTACCAGGCACCTTAAAAGTTGTCACAGACAGTATGACTGTCCTGTGGTATATCAGCAAGCGGGGGGGGGGAGACAAGGTCCTACCCCCTCTGCAGCCTGGCAATTCAGATTTGGTGCCTGGTAGCAGAATTGCACATTCACCTGCAATCGGTGTACATTCCTTCAGAACAGAATGTGCTGGTGGACACTCTCGGCAGAGCCTCTGTACCCTCCCATGAATGGATACTTCACAGGGAGGTGTTTTTGGATCTCATTCACAAGTGGGGTATTCCTCAGGCAGATCTGTTTACCTCTTCCCAGAACAGGCAGATGGCTCTGTTTTGCACAAGGGATCCACATCCACAGGTGTGGAGGGTGGATGCCTTCTCTTTTTCTTGGGCAGGGATGTATCTGTATGCCTTCCCCCTTCACTCTGATTCAAAGAGACCTTCTGAAGATTGAGGGACAAATCAAAAATCCTACTGGTAACTCCCTTTTGGCCAATACAGCATTGACTTCCCCTTCTTCATCTACTAGCCAACGGCAATTATCACAGGTTACCTTACTGATTCGACCTACTCACATAAGACAGAGGGTCACTCATACACCCTTAGGTGCTCAACCTTAGACTTATTCTGTGGGTGATAGAGTTCTTTATCCCCTTCAGACACCTATATTCAGAGAATGTACTCAATGTCTTGCAGGAGGCCAGGAAACCTAGTACCAGGAGAAATTATGTGGCAAAGCAGAAAAGATTCTCCAGATGGTGTCAGAGGAAAAAAGAGGACCCTTTTCTTATTCCTGTACCCATGGTCCTTTCTTACTTGTCTGAGCTGCTACATTCAGGGTTGACCTACTCTTCTGTGAAGGCACACTTGTCTGCCATTTCCACCTGTCTCCACTTGTTTCCTACCTTGGCATCCAGATTAAAGGTAAAACTATTCTTAAGAGGGGTCCTCCACATCAGACCACCTAGAAAACCGATACCGACTTCATGGGACCTTAATTTTGTCCTTGGAAAAACTCACACTACCTCCTTTTGAACCAGCTCACTCAGCATCTCTGAAACTATGTACTTGGAAAACAGTACTGCTGGTAGCCCTCACATCCGCCAGGAGGGACTCAGAAATCCAGGCCTTGATGGCTAAGCCCCCCCTTACCTCATCTTCCACAAGGGCAGGGTTTCCCTCAGGACTAACCCCTCGTTCATGCTCAAAGTGATTAATGAACTGTCGTTAAATCAAGCCATTACTCTCCCTGTCTTTTTCCGTCAACCACACAATCCATCTGAAAAAACAATACATTTCTTGGATGTTCCTTGCAGCTTAGGTATTACCTAGACAAGACCAATTCCATTAGAAAGTCTGACTAGCTGTTCATTCCCTTTCACCCAGGGCCTTTGTCAAGGCAGTTTCAAAACAGACTATATATTCATGGGTTTCTAAAGCTATCTCTGCCTGTTATTCCTTTCATGAAATGTGTTATTTACCAATGTGAGAGCACATTCTAGTAGGGCAGCTACCTCTTCAGCAGTCTTTTTCAGGGGGTTGGACCTCGCTTCTATACTGGAAGCAGCCACTAGGTCCTCAGTCCATACCTTTACCAAGCACTACAAGCTAGACTTGGTCTCCAGAGCCAGATCTGGGTTTGCTAGGTCTATTCTACAGGGCCTCATAGGCCAGGCCCCTCTACCTTCCTCCCAGGCTCATACCTAAAGTTTAGGTACTCTCCCTACTGTTATAAATACTGCAACATGAGAATAGAAGGACATAGAATAGTTGTGTAAGAACTTACCATAACCTTAGATGTCCTTCTCTTCCATGTTGCAGTATTCAGTCCCCCCCTCCGGGCCCCTCTTGCTCTGTATTGTCCATCTGGAGTGTCTTTCCCTTACTTCTCCACATCCAAACACACATACACTTATTGGGTTCTTTAGCCTGGTGGCATATGTGGGTCTGAAAAGCGTCCTTTTCCTGCTCCCCGGGGGTTCTACTGTATACGGCAGTCATTTCTGAAGGGGGTATGTGCAGACGTCACTTTTATAGCTGATGTCCGTTTATGGCCTTGACAAGCAATGTTGCACGTACCTCTGCTCCTAAGACTTTGGAATACTGGCCGGATGTTCGGTGCTGCAGGCAGCAACCTCCCTACTGTTATGAATGCTGCAACATGGAGGAGAAGGACATCTAAGATTATGGTAAGTTTTTACACAACTATTCTATCCCCTTAGAATGACACCAGAAAGACAGCCAGTTGTTGAAATCAATCATTGTTTTCCTCATATTCTGTATCAGCATTGGTGATATTAATGTGCTGCTCAGTGCTAAGCTCATATCAGCCTGCGACACAGTCTGAAGCTCCATAATGTCTCTCTTCATGTAGTCCAGAGAAGTGCATCTCAGATCATTTACACCTACATGGACTATGAAAAATCATACTGGTACCTGTGGCATACCAGTATTAAATGTGGGATGCAAGGTAGGCAGTGGCAAGGAAAAGAGTTTTTCTGTTTACTGAGTGAGGGAAATTTTACAAGAATCCAGTTTGGGGTTGGGTAAGATTTGGCATTGGCAAGGAGAGTGGGGTTTAGGTTTTTTTTTTTTTTTTTTTTTTTGGTAAGATTGAGTTTCCAGTTCCTGGTGTTTTTCCATGTCTAAAGTCACGGAGGATGTTATAGGATAGTAGGAGGTGTTGGAAGTTTAGGTCATCTGTCTTTATCCAGGATTTGGTTATTGCAAGAATGTCTAGATTGTGAGTAGGGTGAAGGCATTTATTCTGGTCTGTTTTATTTTTGATATGTGCATTAAGAAGGGCTTTTGAGAGTGTGGACAGTGAAAATGTGTAGTTAGTAAGGGAGATTTTAGGAGGGCCTGTGTTAGATTATGTGTTACTTGTTAGAAATATTGCAGTGATTGAGGTTGCAAGGAAATGAGGCTTAGATCTGATTGTCATGATATGTTATGGGCTTCTGTTTTTAGAAATAAGAAGAGAATTTTATGTAAGGGGAGAAACCGTGGAGATGGAGGTAAGTTGTTCTGTGCTGTAGCATTAAAGTGAAGGAAAGGATGGATGAGAATGATCGAGGCAAGTGTGGAGATAAATTGAAAGATATGGAGGATGGCTGGGGAATTGGGGATGAGGGTGTGTAGTGGTCTAGAGCTTACATGTTAGCGGGAGTCAATCAATTCACAGATTTGCACTGAGCGAGGTTCTCCACAACACCAACGGTAAGCTTAAACAAATGCAGTAAATTTCATTAAAAGTGCAGAGATACCTTTGCTTTCAGCAAAAACGTTGTAAGTACCGATTCTTTGCAGATAAGACTAACTGCTGTTAGCGATTTCCTTTTTTTTTTTTCAAATATATTTTTATTGTATTTTCTTCTTTTTTTTTTTTACAAGAAAAAAATGACACAAAAAATATAAGGACAAGGTACTTGGAATATCAAGTTGCAGTAATCCTAATAAGATGTACATAACATGAACCATCAATGTTAAACTAACAATGTGGCAGAATTAACTAACAATCAAGCTGCTCATATTGAGCTGTAAAACAGAAAAATACACAGAGATGGTGTACATCATATTGAGATCTGACATTAAAACACTTGCATCAAGACATTCCAGCCTACCTAACTTACATTATATCTTGTACTAACTGTGTACACTATATACATTGATGTCACCTTAAATGTTCATCTTATATATATATTACCATGACCTGCTCACTGTTGTTGTGGGTAAACATTTTACAATACTAATTATCTTTAGTTTCCCTTATTTATATAGAGTAATACTGATTGTGTAGTCCCTTGTTCATAAATCAGTTTTGTCCTAAGATTTCTATAAGTGTTTTCCAGTGTTTCTGATAGTAGGATAGTTTTTTTTTTTTGCTTCTTGTAATTACTTTGCTGGCTAATAAGTACTTTATAGCCATTCCTTTAAATTCTTCCCATGTGATTTTACTTCTATCTAACCAATTTTGAGGTATGTATGATTCCATCATTGCACACAATGTGACCATGATGTGTTTATTTTCATAGGAAAATTTGGTGGGAAATATATGTAAACTTGCCATTTCCCATGACAGAGTAGATTTAGTGTAGCCCTTTTTTTCTAACTTGGTTCTTAATGAACACCATAGTTTGTAAACATTCTTGCAGCTCCAAAAAATATCAAGGGTGTCGGCAACGCTGTTTTGGCATATGGTACAATAAGGAGAGTGTGAGGGATTAATTTTACTTGGAAAGAGTGGTGTGTGATGAGCATTGTTATTAATCATAATTTGGGTACAAATTAGATTTTTGAGGGCGATTAATTTCAAGGTAAGTTCAATTGCAGCAAATTTTTGTTCAACAGTAATCTTATTATTTCTCTCTTCCCAAAATTTTGAGTATAGAAGTGCATCTTGATATCTAATTTTTGTTATTAATCTATAAGTATTTGATAACATTTTAAGATCTCAAAAGTAACAGGTTAATAATTTGTTGATATAGCTGCATGTCTTTGGTTATCTATTTTAACATCCATAGTAATTGGTTGATTATAGTGTTATAACTTTTATTTACTTCAAATCTTTGCCTAATATTTTCAGTTGAAAGGCTTTTGACTTAGTAGAAGTCCCTACAATGATGGTTTTTAATTTTTGGATAATGATTCAGGTTTATCATAGTATTATTTAATTTAATATTAGGATTAAGGTGTATTGGTTGTACTAGTACCAAAGTATCCTTAAGGTTTAGGGAGGATACCAGCTTTTGAAATATTAGTATGTTTCTTATGATTATGGGATGGGCCTTAAAATGTTCTAATGTCTTAGAATTTAGAAAGGGTACTGCTTTAGGATTTAAATTGCACGAGATTAGATGATTGTAATATATTTTAATCCATAGTGGATACCATGCTTTGCTGGATAGTTCAAAATTTGCTATTTGTGTAATTCGACTAGCGTTTATAATGTTATAGTATGTTTGGAACTCAGGTAGACCTAGACCCCCTTTTTGTTTGGGTAACGTTAATCTAGTGTATTTTATTCTTGTATTTTTTGGATGCCAAATAAGTTTTCCTAGTAGTGTTTCAATTTTGGAAAAGGTTTTTTAGTATATTTTGATGAATAGCACTAAAATGAAACAATAATCTTGGAAGAATATTCGTTTTAACTATAGCTGCTTTAGATAGTGGAGATATATTGAGATTTAACCATCTCTTAGTGTCTTCAGTGATATTAGTCTGGGTTTTGAGCAAATTGTTTTTAGTCATGTCAGATTGGGGGTGAGTGAACATGATACCCAGATATTTAAGATTGTAATTGACTTTAATTTCAGTTTCAGGGAAATAGAATTCTTTATGTCCTGGAGTATTCAGGGGGAATATGACTGATTTATTTGGATTAATGGCATAATTAGATATTTTTGAGAATTTTTCAATGGAATTTAATATCTTATTCAAATCAGTGTTAGGGAATTCAAAATAGATATAGGTCATCAGCAAAAGCTGCATACTTTATTGGGATTTTGGAAATATTCATAAGATGTTAAGTTATTTGTGATATTTTAAGGTGTAGAGGTTCTGTGTGTATATTGAACAGATATGGTGATAATGGGCATCCTTGCCTTGTACCGTTCACAATTTGAATAGGTTTTGATTGCTTTTTATTTATAAATAGTTTTGTTGTGGCATTTTTGTATAAAGCCCTAACCATGTTTATATAGTCTTCAAGAATGATAAATTACTTGAGTATCTTTAATAAAAAAAAAATTTACTCTGTCAAAAGCTTTAGTTGCATCTATTGACAGTGCATAGCTAGGGCATTTATCATTCGCTTTTAAACTGATGATTGAATCAATGGTGAGTGTATTGTCATATATTTGTCTGTTGTTCATAAAACCTAGTTCAGAAGATATGATGAGAGGTAAGACTTTTTTGATTCTACTAGCTAGGACTGTAGAAATAATTTTAATATCAGTGTTTATGAGTGCTATCTGCCTGTAATTGTTTGGATTTGACGCTTCAGACTTGGGTTTTTGTATGAATATAGCTTTTGAGTTATTGATATACAGGTCTTTGGTACCATACTTTATGTATTCGTATACTTTCAGTAATATTGGAGCTAATTGTTTTTTGAAAGTCTTGTAGAATTCTGCCACATATCCATCTGGCCCTGGTGATTTACCTGGTTTCAACTTATTTACAGCAGCAATGATTTCCTCTACATCTAAGGGGTTTTAAGGTTATTTATTTGTGCTTCGTTTAGCATTGGAAATTGTAACTCTTCGGTAAATTGATGAAAAAATGATTGATTAAACTGGCCATGGGAGCCATATAGTTTTTGGCAAATCTCTTCAAAAGCCACTATAATCTCTTTGTCTATATCTAGAGATTTGTTATTATAATTTAATTGCCTTATTTTGGTAGGTTTTTTTTTTTATGTTTGTGATTCTTGCCAGCACTTTTGAGGGGGTGATTGAGCCCATTCGGCATATTTGTGAAAATGTTTAATTTCATTGATTGAGTACTGTTGTGTTTGAATTTCACGTAATTGTCCCTGCAGTGTAACCATTTGACTTTCAAGTACTGGTGAATGATTAATTTGTAATTCTGACTCTTATATTTTTTAAATTTTGATTCTATTTTTATGACTTTTTCTTTGTTTAAATGTTTAGAGAGAGCAGCTTTTTGAATTAATATTCCCCTAATAGTGGCTTTTGTCGCTTGCCATTGAATGTCATATGGTATATCTGTTACTTTTAGGTTATTTTTAGCTTGGGTAAGAACGTCAATGATATTCTATGAAACTTCTTATAATAAGTTAGTATTTAATGTCCAGTTCGTAACTGTTTGGAGTCTTTGCATTGAGCTCCCCAACTTTAGTGTAATGTTTATTTTTGCATGATCTGATATTGTTCTAGGTTCACTATTGTAAGTGACCTGTATTATTTAATAGAACTTCAGATATTAAAAAATATAACTATTCTAGACCAAGACTTGTGGTATGCTGAATAAAAAGTGAATTTACTAGTAGTTATACTATTTCTATAGTTTTCAAATGGGTCAGCTAACTTAAAATCTTCCATTATTTCAGCTAGTAGTGTAGTGAGCTCAACAGGTTGCTTGTTATCCTTATTTGTCTTATCAAGTTCTGGATTAATTAACATATTCCAGTCACGTCCTATGATATAATTAGGAAAGTTCTCTAAGATTCTATATATCTCATATAGATTGTTTATGATCCATATTTGCATCAAATAACCTTTCAGGATTTTTTTTAAACGGCGGCAGTTCACACGTAAAATAACACCATCTGCCATTTGGGTCATAACTACCTTTCATTATAGTGCCATCAAAAGATTTTTTAACTACTATAGCAGCTCCCCTAGAAGACGTACTGTCACCAGCAGCAACAATATTTTTCACCCATTTTTTTGTATCTTTCTCCCATTGTTCTTTTTCTGCCTTAGATTTATAAATTAAATGCATTAATAGATTCTTTTTTATCTTATTTTGTAAGCCCTTTACATTCCATGAATCCACAGAAATCATCTAAAAGCTATAATACACAGAATGCTGGCTTTCAGAATTAATGGAAGTATATAGGGACAAAATAACATTTCAAAATTATTAGAATTTTTGGTACAATTCGATGGTGTGAATGTAAGTATGACAGCACTCCCTTTCAGTCCCCCCACCCCACGTGCATTCCCACTAGCCTACTAACTGAAAGAGAGTTAAAAAGAACATTTACAACTATAATACAAAAAGTTTCTGTCATTCTAAGTCCCAGCAATAAAAAACAACACACATAACAGCTTGCCCATACAAAGCATATGCAAGAGAGATGATGTCTAACCCTTTCTTCATTTGAAAATAAGTAAACTGAGCATTTTTAAAATGGTTTTAACTGAGATTTGGAAATCTAGCTTAATAGGCAATCTAAACATATTACATTTCAAAGCAAACCATAGCTTTTCTACTATGTTCACACATAGAAGATAACTACATGCATAACTGATTTTAACTTAATATAGTTTTGTCAGTCACTGTTTGCATGTTCCTTAGTTTGATGGTTTCAAGTGCAGTCCTTTTTAGTGTACAGCAGTTCTTTACTTTTTAGGTCTGTGTTTACAGTTAAGGGGATTTATAGTCCTGATTATCCATTTATTATGCATGAATCAAGCACATATACATCTAAGATTCAGCGTTGTAATCATACAAAAACAGTATAAAAAAGTCTTTCATAGTCTCTGCTATTCGAGATTGGTATGCTTACATTTTTGTTGCATACTTATTTGGAATCATTAGCGGACCGGAGTTCCGCTGTGGCGACCCCTTACCGGGAAAAGCCGAAAGACAAACAACAACTTATTTGGAAGCTAAAGAAAACATATATGAACAGTATATAAAACAAAATAGACCCAACTGCATTACTTTGCATTTCCTAATAAGGGCTAGTTATTTGTTGCAGCTGCAGCATCTGACTCAGAAGATTTTTATTGGTCCAGCTTGTATATATTCAGGAAAGAAAAAATAACAAAAAAAGAAAACAAGAACCTATATATTTACATTTGTATATAATTGATTAAACTGTTGTACTTAGTTCTAGGCTGGATTTACCTTCTGGACACCATTTGCACAAGATTCTTCACTTTTTTAATCAGGAAAATACAGATCCAAAGGTTTTTCTGAAATGTGTGAGCCTTGCTTTCTTTGCTTTCGTTTTTATTTGCAAACGCGGGTTTTTGGCATTGTTTTGGGCTTAGATGGATGCCATAGTTGTTCCTTTGACCTCATGTATGCTTAATCTTCCTGATTCAGTCGCAAAGGATTATGGGTGTTGTAGTTCGTTCGCAACGGTGTGGAGATATTCCTTGAGCTGAATTCGGAATGCCTAAATGGAAAGCAATGGATTTAGATAGAAAAAAAGGTAATTTAAGTATTTTACCTTGTCATTTAAGACAATTTAGCATGCACAGATGTATGGAAGCATATATTCATTGTATTAGGAGCCTTTTTTAGGTAAAATCATACTACTTCATGGCAGTTCTTTAAAGGCTTTGAGAAAAGCTGTTTTTGCTTCTTCTTTATTTTTTACTGCATAATTTAAGCCACTGTATTGAAATTGCAGAGTTGCTGGATATTTCATTTGGAATCTAATATTTTTGCTTACTAAATAAGTGCAGTATACTGCGGTGGTGGTGCTGCGGTAGCATTGTCACCTCACAGTAAGACGTTGTCCTGTTCAATTCTCAGCTAGAGCGTCTTCTGTGTGGAGACATGCATGAATGGGCGTACCGTCATTGAAGGTTGTGCGTCAGGGCCGGCAACTCGGCACGTAAAAATCTACTGCCAATCGTTAGCGAACTGGAGTTCCGCTGTGGCGACCCCTAACCGGGAAAAGCCGAAAGACACAACAACTAAATAAGTGCAATAAGGCGCTAGAACTTGTCTTAACTGTTTTATCTGTAGAGGCAAAGGTTATCTTGCAGCCATTCCATACAATGTATTTTCTTTTTTTTTTTTGCAGCTTGAATTATTGCTCGAGCATGTGAAGCATTTAGAATCCTTACATATATTTGTCTGGGGGCATCCCGGGTTTGAGATTTTCTCAGAGCTCGGTGTATTCTTTCAGTAACAGTTATTTGGGATAGTTCTTTGTTATCAAGAAGGAGATCAAAGATTTCTTTTACCACATTAGTTAGCTGTGATTGTAAATATTTTTCTGGGATGACTCTGATCAATACATTATTTCTCCTTGCTCTAGCTTCAAGATCAGTCAGTTTTTGTTGTATTTCTTTGACTGAGTTTTCAGTGATGGAAGTAGCTTTCTGCATTTCTTCTATCTTTGTCTCATTACTCAGTATTCTAGCCTTATTTTTATTCAGTCTGGTTATTACTTGATCTACGTTGTTGCCAAACACTGTAAGTTTTGAAGAGAAAGATTGTATTTCTGCTTGCATTGGCATCAAGGCTGCTTTTAGTTCCTCCATGTCAAAAGATTGATCGCTTTTTGATTTCATTTGATGCTTTGCAGCTTCAGCTTGTGATCTGGTAGTTTTCTGCCTCTTGATGTTAGTTTCTTTTTCAGGAGAAGCAATTTGAGATAATCTTGTCTTAGATGTGTGTGTTTTCATTTGGTCCATTTTTCTTTGTTGTGTGAAAGCTTGCTTCTTTTCTTCTTTATAGCTGTTACTTGCTAATTGCAGGCCCAAGCACATGTACAGTAATCACTGCTTAGTCATCTCCCTTATCCAAGGTATGCATTTCTTATTTGTACACTCAGAAGTTAAAAATAAGCTTCACTCAGATATGGAATTAGTTTTAATTATGCAGGAGATGCGTTTTTGTAGATTTTTGCTGCAGCAGTAGCCTTAGATGAGGTTAGATTCGTAGTTAGAAGTTGGAGCAAGCTGAAGTGTGTGCTATCTAGCTGGCAGCCATCTTAGAATCCGCAATTTGCTCTTGTTATCTTCTACAGGGTTGTTTTCCTTTTTAATATGACAGATTAGTGAGTATGCTCCACAAAGTATAAAATGTGGTAATTGGACAGAAACTTTAAGCGTAAAAGCTGACCTCCCCCGTGAACAACAGAGAGTTCTATTAACAGAAACTGGAACTACAAATCCACATTTCAGTACGTTTACCAAATACTTGAGTGACAAAGTGTTTTTGGAAGACAAACCCTTGGGTTTTAAGTTTCTTCTTGGGTAATTAAGAGAGAAGCAGTCAGACAGGAACCAATGGGTCTCTCTTTTTTTGCTCAGGTGATAAAGGGAGAATGAGCAGAGACAAACAAACTGAAATATTTTTAAAAAAGTTCTTTCCGTATGATTTCATCATCAGAGGCTGCTTGATTAATTAAGACAGAATCAGTGTGCCAGGAAACGGCAGACAGTGGCCTCTTCTTTTGCTTTAGGGTTAGAGGAAGAATGAGCAGAGACAAATTGGAAATAACTTTTTTTTGTTTTAACCCCCCCCCCCCCAATCATCTCTGCTCTAGGAGGCTGTTTGGTTAAAGAAAAACTTCACCCTCTCATACAGTTTAACTCAATCATTAGGTTTCTTTTCTCCCTACAGTATGATTCCAGCATTGTGTATGTACCAGAAACTTAATTGTAGTTTTTTAAACTTCTGTTTCCTTGCATTGGAGTCAAAGGAAGGGAAAGCTCACCTACTTTTTTTTAAACTCAACTTCTCACATACTTTGCAGAGAAATTTGTCTCCACCTGCATGACATATCATAGACACAGTTAAATATGTAGTTTACCCTTTCAGATACTGCTGTCAGTCTTAGATGAGTAATTAATCCTGCTAATGTCAGGAACACAGCAGCTGATATAAAAAAGACAGAAAGCTGTGGAACTGTTTCCACTGTTTTTATTGCAGAGGGAGGAGAACTTAACACTCCCCTTTCATAACAAAACAAAGCAATTAGATCAGTAAGGGGTTTAAAGGCAATTGTCAACTCTTCTGACAAATTTACATAAACAGCAACACAGTATTGAAATTCTAAGCTTTAAATGTTATTTATAATAATTTGTGTTAAGATAACGTAAGAGTAGTAGCAAATATTTCTGTGACATTTAGAGAAAAGTCAATAAATAATTTTTCTTGTAAAGTATAAATTCATTTAACATTTTGAAGCACCACCCCCATCAGTGAGAATGAAGGCGAGATAGAACTACTTCACATAAAGAAGTTATGTACTCACCATAACATTCCATGTGAGTTATTCATCTCACTGTCATTCTTACGTCCCACCCACCATCACCCTACCAAGAATTTCTTGAGGACCGGGAAGTTGAGAAAAATCTTTGTGATATTTAGTCCTTATCTACTGTATTCTTGTCTTCTTACATGGGTATTTACCTATCAGTATAGTTGGCTACAAACAAGATCTAAGGTAAGCACCAGTGCATCATGGGATAGGGAGTAGGCCACTTTTGCATTTGGCCGAGTTGGAGCCGAGAATCGGCTCCGAACCCATCAATGAGAATGAAGACGAGATGAACAACTCAAATGGAACGTTATGGTGAGTACATAACTTCTTTTTTCAATCTCTCTGGCTGTTACTTCATCCAATTTCATATCCTGTATATTTGAACTTCTTCTTCTTTCTTTTACATCTTCTGTCCATTTAGCATCTTTATGTTCCACAGGATCTTCATAGATTTTTCTCCAAAATGTATCTATTTCTTCTTTTTTGGTGGCATTTCTTTTCTTTTTTGCCTGTTTTCTATAAACTAAAAACCTTTTTTTGTCATCAATAAATTGCTTATTTTTTTTTTTTTATATATTTATCTGCATATCCTGTATATTTTTAGTTTATTATTTGGGATAGTGCACAGTAGATCCTGATCTGTTCTGATACTGCACATTGCTTTCATCACGTCTGTCTTTGAGTATTTTTGTTTATCTGTTTCCTCTTCTATACTAAACTAACAATGACACTTCTTGTCTTAATTGCTTTTCTATTTCTTATTTGATACTTACTTTCATGATGGCATTTCCCTTTCTCCCCTTTACTAATGGTAAGACTTTATTTGTTATTAATTTTAGCTGCACATTAGTATATCCTATTTACTTCTGTTATATCACATGAATCTCAGTTGGCAGTCCTAATTACTGTGTTCATTTGTTTTATCAAACTTCTAAGTTTTTGAGATTTATTGCCATTCTGCATTCCATTTCTTTCACTTACCTTAATATGTCTGCCCATTGCTATTAAATCAAGCAACTCTTCTCGTAGATCATTTTCTTCTAAACTGAGGGCCCATTCTTTGTTCTCCATTTCCCATTTCATTCTATAAAATATTCTAAGTTCCAGAGCATTTTCCTTGTCCAGTTTCATCCAGTTTCATCCTGTGTCATCCGCTGCTCTTCATGGGAACTCATTGGCCTTATTCCACAAACATTGACTCATTGAGCCAGTTTTTAGTTCCTGTTCCTTCCCTTGTTGTGGAAACTAGAAGATATGTACTGGATAAATATAAAGGAAAAGTACATGATATAGCAATTTATTGATGTCCCACTGGTTTCTCCTTAATTTGGGGAATCTGTTGCTCTATCCTGTTTTCTACTTTTCTTTGTTTTCTTATTTTTTGTATTGTAAAATTTTCCATGTCCGAATGCTTTTGCCTATATCAAATATCTTTAGTACTGCTCTCTTTGTATGTATTAGTTTTGCTTTCTCTTTTGCACTAAGAAGCTGAGATCCCTTATAAGATCCTCCAAAGCTAGCTATGAAAATAAAATCACCATTGATTCTAAGGGCAACCACAAAGCATTCTATAGCTATGTCAAGAATCCTGTGGAACCAACTAATATTGCCAACATCCTGGCAGATAGGTTCAGTGCTAACTTTACCCCCCTCTCACCCCCTAAAGGGCCCATATCTGTACAGGAAGAATGCAGAGTCCCTGTAATCACATCTATGCAGGTAAAAGCTGCACTCTCTAAAACCAAAAACACAGCATCCATGGGACCGGACAACATCCCAGGCTGCGTTTTACACGAACTTCAGAACGAACTGGCTCCCCACCTAAGCACCATGTTCAATCATAGTCTCACGTCAGGTTTTGTGCCCACTGAATGGCGCATAGCAACAGTTATCCCACTCCACAAAGGGGGAGCCACCACTGATCCTTGAACTATTGCCATATTAGCCTGACGAGCCTGGTCTGCAAGGCCAGGGAAAGTATCATCATGGAACTTATAAACAAAGACATTGGTAACCTCCAAACTCTGGACCCCACCCAGTTCGGGTTTGTGAAAGGCAAATCATGCCTTCTGAACCTGATTGACTTCTTTGAGGCAGTCACCACATCTGTAGACAAGGGTAAGGTGGTTCACACAACCTATCTTGACCTCGCCAAGGCTTTCAACACCATCCCCCATTCTGGAATTATAGCTAAACACACTAAACTAGGTATAAATCCCTACGTCACAAGATGGGTTGCCAACTGGCTCACTGACAGAACCCACACTGTAAAAGTTGCAGACTCCAAATCTTACTTCAAACTAGTGACTAGCGGAGTACCACAAGGTTCAGTCCTGGGACTTCTCCTGTTTTGTATCTACTTCTCTGAAGTACAGGCTAACACAGAAGGCCTCTGGCTAACGAAGTCCACAGATGACTGCAAACTAGGAGCCATAGTCGAGTCCCCAAATGATGTGTACATCCTACAGAATGGCCTCACTGAGACAGATGCCTGGTGTCAGAGGCATGGCCTCAAGCTCAATACCAAAGAGTGCATTGTCATCCCCTTTGGTAAAAACTCTGTAGCCATGAACTACCACACAAATGGCAGTTTACTTAATGCTGAATATGTGATGAGACCTTGGGACCCAGGTGGACAGTAGTCTCTTCTTTGATAATCACATCGCCACAGTAGTCAGGAAATCCTTCTGTGTGGCACACCTCATCACAAAAGGGTTCTCATCCAGGAAAAAAGAGGTCATTGTTCCCCTCTACTTGGCACTCAGATGCATTATAGAGTACAGCGCCCCTTTTGGAATGCATCTCACAAGACATCTGCAGCAGCTGGAAAGGCCACAGAAGTACCTCACAAAGAGGATTACTAGCCTTAAACAGATGCCCTACACTGACCATCTCAAAAAACTTCAGCTTTACTCTGTAGCATATCGCCTACTCCGAGGAGAGCTCTGTCTAACATATAAAGCTATGTTAAACCCAGAGCTGTTGGACATGCTACACCTAAAGAAATCCCAATCCCTACAAGCTACACGCTGTGGGGACCTAAACCTTGTCACCACAGTAAACAGGAATTTCTGGAGGGATAGATTCCTGTCCCAGAGACTTCTATACTCTGGAACAAGCTACCCATTTATGTCAAGCAAAGTTCCTCATTAGCACTCTTCAAGAAAAATCTTGATGAGTGGATGGGAAATAGGAAATAGACCCCGGGGATCACTTCTGTGGCTCTGCTCGACAGGGGCACAGGAAATTAACTTTCTGGGTGGCGTAAGCCAGGGAACCTTGTTGGCTAGGCTTACTTAGGCCCTTGGGCCGATAGCCTAGTACCTACCTATGAACCTATAAATATTTCACCATATTAAACCTCTTTTCCTTTCCCATGTCCATATTTTTTCAGATGTCTCCTGCTTCTCCTGTTTCTGACTTGTTCACCATGCTGTGATGTATCCTGTGTTAGACTTTCTGCACTAAATCATTCACTTTGCAAGTATTCCAAAACTTCATCTTCTATTTTTTTAACTTCTACTTTACTAATCTTCTGTTCTATCTTCCTTCTTTGTGGTCTTTTTTTATTGTGAAATTTTCCATATCTGGCTGCCTTTGCCTGTATTTCTCTTTGAATATCTTTGAGGCTGCCTTTTTTGTGTTTATTTATTTTTTTTTATTTTACATTTGTTGACCGGGCTAGTCCAGCTGGATACATGTCCATTTTCAGTGGAGGCCTGGGGAGAAAAGCTCCAGTTAAAAACATGCAAAACATCTATAAAGAAGGATTGAAAAATAGCCTAACATAGACTTAAGAACAATAAACATAAAAATTCAGATATTTGAGAATAGTGCTAAGATAGAATGTTACAGAATCAGAATAAGTAATTTTACTAAAAAAAATACTTTAAAAACATGACTGAAACACAGATACATAAAAATGACTAGAACAAAGATACATGGTGAGAGGTACTCTGGAATAACAGAGTTAGGAATTAAGAAAGAAAGAAAAGTTTAAAGAAAGTTACATGGAGATTTATAGTAGAGAATATTGTGTTTTGAGGGTATCAGATAATTAGAAAAAATGTTTAGTCAGGGTTGTTTCAAGAGCATAGCCAGTGGTTAGAGAAGAAAAATAAATAAAAAGAAGTAAAGAAAAGTTGATTAATTTAGCTTTCTCCTTTGCATAAATATTGCAACATATCAGATCTCTCTCTTTCCCATGTCCAAATTTCTTTTTTATACCTTTCAATACTCTCTAGATTTTATTTATATTTTCTCACTTCCTCAGTCTCTCCTTTTTCCAAATGGCCCAAGGTTTCTTGGTCTATATAACATTTTTCATAGATCTGTTGTATTAATGAACACAAATTTATATTTGAAGCTTTTGACAGTTTTTCTTGTGGAAGTATTTTTCTTTCCTCAAATTTCTGTCTTAATCTTTTTGTATATCTTCTGTCTGGAAATTCGGGGCTTCTTACATAATAGTAGCAATACATCATTTCTTTGTTATCCTCAATAGTCAACTCTATCAGTTTTTGTGATTATTTTTTTTTTGTGGACTACCACTTCTTTCTGCAGCCCGGGGGGGGGGGGGGCATCCTCCCCCTGGGATTGGCCTAGCTCCATTGTAGGAACATTTAAGTGTCTTGAAGATTCTACATGGTCATGTTTTCCAGTCCTGGCACTAGTGCACCTACCAGGATTGGGCACTTTTTTTATCCTGGGTCTAGTTCACCCAGCTATCTTTTTATTTTTTAATCTACGTATGTCCATGCTATCTGCTGTATAAAATACAGTCTATATATGAGTGTCGCCTTGGTGAGTTTTTGTAAAAAACAGGGTCCACTTCGTGAAGATACTCATGAAGGCTTGAGGATAAATTCAGTTCCAGCAGTACTACTCTCCTTTGCCTGCTGACTTATCTCTCCATTCGGACCCCTGAGAAAGATACAGTGGTGCATGAAATCTCTGTGGTCCAAGCATCGACATCCCTTGGCTTTTCAAATTCTAATTTTAGGATTTATGAAAAAGAATATTATGTGGTGGAGACATCAAATCTCTCAGAATCCAGGTCTCTCATTCTCCTTTACTGATCCGGCAGTGTCAGGTTGCTACAGACACCTCAAATTTTGCTTGGCGAGTTGTGTCAGTGGGAACAGAAGTGCAGGGTCTTTGAAACAAAAAAGACAGACCAAAATGCATCAACATAAAAGAGATGTTAGCTGTAATAAATGCTGTCAACTCTTCCAGTCATCTCTGTTCCCCCAGGACCTCTAAAAGTCTCTACAGACAACAGTGATGTGATGCATAAGCAAGTAGTGGAGAACCAGATTTTACTATCTGTGCATACTAGCCATAGTAGCTTGATTTATATAGCTTTTCAGCATAATGTCAACCTACAAGCATCTTGAATTCAGTCCGAGCAAAATTGTCTGGCAGACAAGTGGAGCAGGACCAGGACAGACCCTCTCGAATGGAAGCCGAATCAGAGGGTCTTCCAAGATCTGATCCATCTGTGGGGAACACCTCAAATAGATCTTTCTGCCTCCTCCCTAAACAATCAATTGGAAAAATTTTGCTCCCGAACTCTAAACATGAAGGCCTGAACAATACTTTTGCTATTCCTTGGGCAGAAATGTCCTTCTTAATTTTTCACCTTTTCCACTAATATCCAGTGTACTTCTGAAGATTTAGAAGGACTCTCCAAAATTAATTTTAGAGACGCACGCACGTATGCCCCAGGCAGCAGTGGTTCTTCCTGCTGGAAATGATCAGGGACAGGTACTACAAGCTTCTTTCCAGACTTGATTTACTCACACAAAACCGGGAGTGTTTGATGCATCCCAACTCCCAAGCAACTGCATCAGACTGCCTGTATGATAGGATCTCAGTTTGTTTTGGGTACCTTTCTTTCTAAGGATGTACAGCAGGTTATAATGGAGGCAAGGAAAATCTGCTACTAGAAAATCATATATTAGCAAATGAAAAGATTTTCTAGATGGTGTCAACAAAAGAACCATCACCTATATGGGTATATTGTTTTATTTATTTTGTATTTGTAAGAGTTACTGTCCTGTAGCTTGCCTTATTCCTCAGTCAGGGTTTATTTGTCAGCTATTTCAGCATGAATGACAATGGATCCTTATGTTTCAATCCAGTCTCATAAATGTTTTTAAAAGGGGTGTGGCATATGGCGCCTCCTGTAAAACAGGTGTTTCCTCATTAGCATCTTCATTTTGTGTTAGAAAAGCCAACTCCTGCTCCATTTGAACCAGTTTATCAGATTGACTTGAGGTTCTTGACATGGAAAACAGTCTTAACAAATCACCCTGACCTCTACAAGAAGAGTAGCTTAGTTGCAAGCCCTTATGGTGGGTAAGCCTTATCTCTTTTTTTCACAAAGATAAGATTGGAACTCAAAGAAACCCTTCTTTTATACCTAAAGTAGTATGTTTACTTTAAGCCAAGCTGTGTGCTTTAGATCTACATAGGTATTCTGTCTTCTGTACTCAATGAAGTTTAGTTGTGTTCCCTACACCTACCATTTTGTCTTGTATATACTTTTGTCACTTTTTTTGTATCTGTTGTGTGTTGAATTTAGCTTTTAACATGTACACTATTTGAATCTATGTCCACTATTGAACTCATGTGATTTTTTTTCTTAATCTATACACTCTTGACTTTATGTAATTGTTTGTTACACATTTTGGAGCTTTTCTCATCGGGTCTCCACTGAAAGTGGACCTTTGGCTCAGTGGACTAACCCGATTAACAAATGACAAATAAAAATAACTAAATAAATAAATAAAAATAAGCTAATCCAGCTCTGTGTTATCTTTCCCAAACTTAAAAATGTGGGAGAACGTATACTTCATAATTGGTTGTCCACAGACAACACTTGGTACTATTTTGACAGCACAAAATCTTTCAAAACTTTTGAACAGTTATTCATTTCTTGTCAAGGTAAGAAAAAGGACAGCCAGCATCAAAACAGACTTCTTCCATGTGATTGTCTCATGCCATTGGTTTTTGTTACTCTCAGCACAGCAAAACTATTCCAGGTAAGGTCACAGTTGATTTTACCAAGGTCTTGGCTTCATCTGTGGCTTTTTGGAAAGGGTTAGATTCTAGAATTATTTTAGAAGAAGAAACTTGGTCCTTGGTGCATACATTTGCAAGCCACTATGAACTACATTCCTTCTTCAGGTCTGAGACTGTCTTTGCACGGACCATTTTCCAGGGGCTCCTGGAGCATTTTTCCTCTGTCTGTCTAATGTGTGGTAATTCTAGCCATACAGCTTAGGCTACTGCAGCAGTGATCAGTATGAAGAACATAATACAGTTGTGCAAGTGAACTTATAACTGTAGATGTTCAAATGATCCCTGGTGTACTAGCTGCTCCCTCCACTCCCCCCACCACACTTTTACATATATTTTTAAGCCATGGTGTGAACATGTATTTTTTTCCCTAGTGTTGTCCTTCTAAGGACTTTAGCCTCCCTCTCTCTATTGGCCTGGAAGCTCTGAAAGGCTTGGCAACCAAACTTTGCTTTTAATCAGGTCATCTCGAGCTGACAGTTCAGGTATGTGGAAAGTGCCTTGAAGCTTTGGAAGTTGCCAGCTGTTATGTCCTTAGCAGGGGTATATTGAAGTTTTACAACTTCGAATACCATATGGGCGACACCATATGAGCGAAGTTGTAAAACCTCGAAAGCAAAATAAAAAAAATGTAAAAATAAAAGAAAAACCTACCTGATCGCTCTGAGCAGGGGGGGGCAAGCGCCCCTGCACCCCCAACACCCCCCGCTACTTAAATATACCAACTCCAAGATCACACTACATTGAAGTAAAGGGAAACATTCCTTACGACGATCTCCATTCACACTTGTGAGGTTTTAAATATTTGCTCATATGGTGTTCGCATATTTAAAACTTATATAGACCCCCTTAGCAGGACATAACCCTTATAGCTTAGGCTACAGCAGCGATCATTCAATCACCAGCTATTGTGGTAAGTTTACTTGGATAAAGATACTCCCCATCTTCAGTAACAGCAAAATTAATGATGGCAGACATTAGGATAGCTCGGCAGGTAAAACTTTCCCAAGCAGCCACGGTTGCTTCCCATCCCATAGTGCAGATCGGTGCATAGTCTCACAGGATCTTTATTGCTGTGCTTCTTGTCAAACAGGATGAAGTGGTCCCAGGTAGTCCTTGGTTATTCTGACTCGATTTTTTCACTGCATCTGTGACTAAGTACTCTATTTTCTTATGAACATTAATATTAAGTTTTTAACTTCAGTTAGTCTCCTGTTTTCCCAAATGTTGGGGAATTTTGAACTACCTTTTCCACCTTTTGTCTTTTTTGGGGACCTAATCAATCTTTTTGGTACATAATAACTTGATTTAACACTTTCCCTATGCTATTATTTGGGCATTTTCCCCTTATCAGTGAAGATGGACCATTCCTTTAGAAGTTATACTTGCAGAAAGAAAATTCCTCCTCACGACAGACTTTAATATTGTCTTTTTTTTGTCTGACTGAAAAACACAACACGTGTGTCACATCTGACAAGCATTTTACCTGTAACACTTAAAGCTTAAGTTTTTCACCAAATTGCAAACCAGCTAACACTGAAGGAAGGCTTGACAACAGCGCTCAAGTTGAAAGCAGTCTTTATTAAGCGAATTCAGGAACATAAACGCAGGAATAATCCACACCGTTTTTGTCAGTTAAAAACAGACTTCATCAGATAAAGTGCAATGGTGCTGCTTGTTAAGTACTAAATCTCATTTTGATCAGCCAATAAGAAAATTACATTGTCATTCAAAAAGTTAAAATAGGGAGGGTGTGGCCAAGATGATCAACTGGTAGCAGCATAATCTCTTAGCTCTCTTACTTCCAATACTATTTCTGACAGGAATTAAAAAAAAAATAATGAACAAATTGAAGATTACTTTATCATCACAAACTACTAATACCTTGGAGAATGTACAGAAGAACTTTTTACTACAAGAAATTGGAAAATTCTTGTCAAATTAAGCAACATAAAACAGACACCATCAGCACTTCAGAATGAGTCATTTTAAAAACTCATCACATGACTCTTCTCTTAAGAAGGAATTGGTATCAGTCTTAACTAACATCCAGGACTTGGCGCTAAAAATTGGTAAAATTGACAACAAACTGGACGCTTTTAAAGATAAATGTTCTCAGCAATTGGAACAGCTTCAAGAAATACTTATGCAACAAAAAGGACAGATATTGGTCATGGAGCAGTCTTTAAATAACATGGACTCTAGACTCATGGAAGAGGAACATCAAACAGAGTTCTTACTAAAACAAAATACACACCTGTTAGAAAAATTGGATGATTTAGAAAACGGAACAAGGAGAAACAACATCCGAATATAAGGGCTTCCTGAGAAATGTGAAGGAGACAGCTTAATTAATTTTCTCACTACCTGGATACCTGACATAATTAAACTGCCTGAAGCACTTTCAAATAGCATTGAACGTGCACACAGATCATTAGCAGCCCCAGGAAATACCACTGCATCAAAAAATAAACCAAGATCCGTAATTATGAGACTTTTCTCAACACAAGATAAAGAGCTTATACTAAGAAATGTCTGGGCTAATTCACCTATTAAATTTCAAGATACCTTAATCAGGTTTGACAATGACTATTCCACTACAGTGGTCTATAAAGAAGAGAATTCCTTCCTTTAATAAAAGCACTAAAAAAGAAGCAACTGAAAACACATTTATTATTTCCAGCAAGGCCGAGTATCTTTCTTCCAGAAGGAACAAAAATATTTGACACTGTTGAATCAGCAACAAAATTCCTTTCCAACTGCAATGTTTTAACATAAGAGGAGGCAATGGACTGGACAAACAGTACACCAAAGAGAATTGCAGAAAAAAACAACTGAAAGACTGTTGAACAAAAGAAAAAGAAAAACTAAAGGACAAATAAATGTACTAGATACGTGTGTTTTAACACTGTCAAAACAAATAACTCAAATGTGACAACAAAGCATATTTTTATGAAAATCATCTACTAAAACAGGTGTCTGTACATGTATTTACTTATTCATCTATAGTTAATGACTAAAGATTCATAAACTAAACTTTTTAATAGATTTCATAATAAATATCAAACCATTAAATTCTGGCACATGCATATGTGTATTCACTATGTCAGTACTAATGGGTACTAATTGTATAGTTGAATTTGAATTATTGATGCCTTATATCTAGTCATAAGATTGCATATCTTATCTGATGTGGCTATATAGTCATGGAGCATTTAAGGAGTTGTCCCTCAGATAATTGCATAGGTGCCTTGTATATATATTAAAACTGCATTTATATGTAATGTTGGCAGCTCTGTCTGCTAAGTAGTGAGGGCTCTTATGTTATAAATGTTTTGCGTTTTGTGAATGCTTTATTTTTGAACTCTGGGCACTGGGGAGTTTAGGTTTTGTAAGGGATCTGCTTTTTTTCTTTTTTTTTTTTTTGCTTGCTTTTTATGGTATGTGCTCTCTGTTGTGTATGAAATAGGCCTGAGAACAGTTTGTGTTGTGCATTAAGATAATCTTCACTCTTTTTGAAGTAATCAGCTCAAGCCTTACCTGTTTTGGAGAATTCAAAAGCACTTCTTCTTCCCGCTTAGTCCACAGGACAACAGCTTCATTTCTGAGGACACATATGTGTAGATACGCTCTAAGATGACACTACGAACGCATGCAATTATCTTCCAGCGCATTATGCCTTCAAGCCGTATAGTAAAAGCACACCACTATAAAGTAAAACATACCTAATATCCCATTTGAATCCACTTAATTTCCTTTTCAAGTCCCATGACATCAACCCTTTTATGGAAATGTATTACATATAAATTGTAGATTGGAAATATCCGATATAAACACATACCATATTATTTCTCATAATAACTTAAATTGAATCTTAACTACAGACATTCAGTAATCAAAACCCACTTTTAATTTGACAGTTCCATTGGGTTTCCAGTGCCATGATGGTAACTAACTTCTTTTTTGGGACAATAAGTACAGTTGAAGATTGCAAAATGGTGTTTCATTTTCTGGAGTCACTCAGAGGTGCTCATCGCAGCATTTGCAGTGTGCCCAGTAGTAATCCCTTATATAACTGTTATGGATCTACATGTATTGATAGCATGTGTAAATGTGATGGTAGTCTCTTTTTAGTGAGATATATTGCCTCTACTGTTATCAGAACTGTCTGTCATACTGTCACATTGTTCTCGTTTTATTTAGCAATACCTGATGATTGTATGACTTTGTGCTTCCCTGTATACGGGATGCTATAAGCAATGGTTGTGATGATCTTAATGATTAATGCTAAATACCCAAAATATAAGTGAAGTAAAAAAAAAGGAAAGGGGAAAAGAGAAGGAAGAGAGATCATACAACATTATAAACACATATGAAACATTACTATCATAGAAATGCACACTGGAGAAAGATTGTTAAGAAATATGAAACTGCTGGGAAGCAAGACAGTGTTAAGTAAGGAAAAGTTATGGGAAATGTTTCTTAAAATAGATCCTTAACAGAAAATATAGAAAAACAATCGACCTAATCAAGTGTTTTGACTATATCAAAATAAAAACTAGCCTTTTTATTTTAGTTTAGAGTATTTTATGTAAAAAGTGTACAAAAGGTCATAACTTTGTCTACAGGATTACAATTCTTTATATCCAAGATATATTTGCACTTAGATCATTTATTGACATGTTTTCCTTGATTTAATATAGTTGCTGTAATACTATTTATACCCATTCCAGTTATAGTGCTGGGCAAAATAAATTTTCCTGCACATTTATATGCTCATAACTGGGAGATACAAGGAAATGTTTTTCTTTAGTTAAACCTGACTGAGAAAAATATATGTATGCTGTGATAACATAAGCAAACTCATTTCATTCAATGTGTACTAAGATATTATTGGAACATCTATAGATTCATAGTAATCTGTCACTGTGTAAAATTAAATATTTAAGTTTCTCTACTGCTAGACACTTTAAGTTCATTCCCACAATTTATATAATAAAAAGCTTCAATCCATGCAGAATCATCCTTGAGAAGAGTAGCAGCAAATGATAAAATGAGTGTCACATAACAAGATATGTCTGTGTAATCTGAACAGATAATTAAGACAAAGTATTTGCAAAACACATAAATAATTTAGCTTCTCATATATTGAACAACTTTCAAAACATTCCTTATAATAATAAATAATGATAAATTATTATTTGAACAGAATGAAATGAGAGATGCTGTATCAATACAAAGGAATATATGTGTTGAGACAGATACATTAATCCTACTCACTGTTATGGCTCTGTGTGCTGTTGCAAAGATTGTTGTTTATTGAATGGGATATGTATTGTAATGTACTTGCTAAACTTTATTAACTGCCTTAACTAATTTTAACTTTACCTAGTGTACTCTACAGTGTTACTTTGTAGTCTTGTAACAATTATACATTCATGTTAAGGTAGAACAGAAAATGCATCCAATTCAGGGACTTCAACATAGATCTACAACTACTATAAATATCTGGATTTTTTTATTACTAATTATGTATTTACAATGGAAAACTACAAAATATAAACACCTAAAATAGTGTTATAAGATTGGATTCAAGTTATTTACACAAGACACTTAGAGCATGAATATGCACCTGTATTAATTCACTTTACGATGTCTTTAAAACAAAAGATACCTACAAATTATTTCTAATTCAAAAGGTTAAATGAATGACTTATAGAATCAGGAATAAGTCATACAATTTAATATATGCTGAATGTATGAAACTGCATTTATATATGTATAAGTTAATATAATGTATGAGGTAAAAAGCATCTGACCTACTTATACTAGCAGAGTTAGATGGTTTGCTTGGGTAGTTTCACTAGTCAGGCAAAGAGGCTTATTACCTCATAGTATTGATTAATGGTTTTTCAAATTAAAAATTTCAAGTTTATAAGTTTTTGTTATTAATAGTTTGTCTATCAGAAATATACAGAAATTATATATAAGAAAATATTTGAACCATTTTCTTAATTCACACACAATGAACATTACTATATGTACATACTGTTATGCAAACTTAAACATAGATTAAAAGTATGAAATGTTTATCTATAAATGTTAGTGGTTTGAATAATAATAGAAGTATATTCAAATACTTCAATCTACATAAATCTCAATTAGTCTTTCTACAAGAAACACACGTCTTGGACAAGGATATAAATAGTTTAAACAACAATAATTACACAGTCTTAGTCATTTCCCAACTTAACCAGAAGAGAAGAGGAGTAGCTATTTTAGTTCATAATACAATTTCACCTAAAATAATTAACACTTATCATGATACATCTGTCATGATCTGCCTAGTATCCATTGAAATGAATACAAAAAATCTACACAGTAGTCAATTTATAGGCTGTCGCAGACACAGGTTGTCGAATGTGCCTTTGTCGAACTGAAAAGTGCGAAAAGGCAAAATAGCAAAGCAGCTTTTCACTGAACTGTTTTCCTGGGAAAGAATTTGTTTGGCCGCTTTTGCTACTTTGCCTTTTCGGCACTGGAGTGCGATCTCGGAGTTGGTATATTTAACTAGGGGGGTGTGGGGGCAAAGCCCCCCACATTATGTAATGTTTTACAGTTTTGTTTTTTTTTTGTTTGTTTGTTTCAGAATCGCTGTTCTGATGTTTCGAAGTAAGCATTCGCTTACATGGGGTCGATTATGTGTTGTTCGCTCTTCTGAACGTGCGCTATCATAATATAGACCCAATTTATATCGGATTCCAGGAGTTGGAGTTAAAACAGTTAATCATCACTTTGAAGAAATAATACACTTAACAAAAGATAGTTTAATATTAGCAGGAGACTTCAACTGTATAACAGATGATAAAGATACAGATTCAAAAACTAAAAGAAGAAAGTCTCTTACATCTAAAGCACTTTTGAAATTTACAGATACAGCATGCATAAATGATATTAGTGAATTTGCAGATCCAGATTCTCTATTCTTTACTTTTTACTCACATAGGCATAACTCTCATTCGAGAATAGACAGGATATATGTATCAAATGACTTGACAACAAAAATAGAAACAGTCAAAGTTATAAATTGTCCTCTTATCAGACCACAGTGCTCTAGTTTTTGAAGGCAATACAATCCTTCTCACCAGAATACCTTTATATATAGCAAAATTAGCAGACTTTAAAGAGTTTTATGAAAAAGAAATAAAAACTTTTCTTGAAGTAAACAATACAAAAAACATATCAGAAATATATATATGGGATTCTCTAAAAGCTTATACTTATGGCAAAGTATTATCATGGTATATTGATAAAAAGAAAACATGGAATAAAGATTTGGAAGAATTACAAAATAAAGCAGACAAGCTTAAATTAGAGATACAAAAAGGTAATGCAGAATTAGTATCAGAACGTCAAACTAATAATAAATATTCTGAAATACTACATCATAAGATTATGGTTAACACTGTGAAAATAAAATTAAATTCTTACTCTATAAACCCCGCTTACCAGAGACAATTAGCAAATAGAACAAAAAAGATAATCAAATCTAAGCCACTAAAAGCTATACAACCTCCATACAAAGAAGAAAGTTACAGACTTAAACAGCATTTTAGAGGCCTTTAGACATCATTTTAATATACATAATTCATCATATTCAGAAAAAAAATCTTCCAAGGATATTAAACTATATATTAAGGAAAATATCCTTACCAGACTAGCACGTAAACAAATTGATGTTATTAATAAACCAATTTCCATGAATTAACTAAAATCACAAATGAAAAAACTCAAAATAAATAAAGCCCCTGGTCCGCATAACATATTACCAGAAATGTACAAATTACTGTCAAACCAAGCTCTAACCTTCCTATTAAAAGTATACACTACAGTCAAACATGATATAAATATACCTCCTTCATGGAAATATTCATTAATATCACCAATATTAAATGCAGGGAAAGATGAAAAACTTTGCTCTTCATATAGGCCCATAACTCTGCTAAATATAGACTATAAAATGTTTATGGCAATTTATGCAGAAAGAATCAAACGTTTTCTCCCCTTATTAATACATGAAGATCAGATAGGCTTTATAAAAGGAAGAAATGCCTACGACAATATTAAAAGAATCCTGACACTAATTGATTATAACAGAATTAAAGGTTTAGATTTAAACATAATTTCTTTAGCTATCAGTAGTGCTTTCGACTCTGTTGATTGGAATTATCTTTTATTAGTTCTAAATGAATACAAATTTCCCACAGCTTTTAATACAGTAATCAAATCCTTATATGAAAATGCTATAGCCTACATCAAATTAGGATCACATAGATCAGGACCCATTCCAGTTATGAAAGGGACCAAACAAGGATGACCTTTATCACCCTTATTGTTTGCTTTGCTGCTAGAACCTTTTGCAAATAATATCAGACTAAATAATAAAATTAAAGGTATACAAGTTAATACGGTATTAAATTTAAAACGCCATCTCTTTGCTGATAACATTCTTCTGACGTTATATGATACTAATCATTCCTTACAAGAATTATTTAAATCTATGACTAATTACCAAACTATTTCAGGCCTACAGTTTAATGAAAACAATCTTACTTTCCAACTGTAAAGGAAAACACAAGTAAAAAATTCTCTAAATATATAATAACAAATGGAAAACTCCCTTATTTAGGTATTAATATATCGAATGACTTAAGTGATACAATTATACTTAATTACAATACAATACTAGATAAAATAGAAATAATGATGTCTAATTGGAACAAATACCTATTTACAATGGGAGATGGATTATTCCTAAAAAATTTTTGATCCCTCCTCCTAAATCTATTACTCAAAGATATAATAAATTAAACTTCTTATACTTTCCAAATAAACCCCGAATTGCCCTAAATAAACATCTACTGGGCTGGCACACCCTATGCATCAGAAGAGAGGTGTAGTTAAAGGACAAATGGTAACGGCCAGTAGAATGTGCTCACTGGATACAGATTTTGAAATCCAACTTGCATGGTTAGAAACTATGTTCTTGGAACGTGGATACCCTTTAGCCCTGATCAAAGAAAATTAGAAGTGAAGCAGAGGATTGAGAAATATGCCCCTATTTTAGGTATTAAGAATATTGGGGGTGATGCTTCTAATTCACCCATTAATGAGAATGTCAACCAGTACCAGAGAGCCTTTCTCACTGAGTATAATGGTGACGTCAGTCTTATCAGAAGAATAGTTCTAGGTGAATGGGGCAAATTCACAAGGTTGACCGACATCAATAAACTGCCTAATAAGACAGTGGACATAATTTTTAGGAAAGGACACACTATGAAAAATATTTTGGAAAAATCAAAGTTTGGCTAACGGGAGGAAGGACACGATTTAAAAAGAAAGGCACTTTTAAGTGTGGTGCATGTCAACAGTGCCAGTATATTTCCAACAAAGAAAAAATATTTATTAGTAGTCATAATAGGTTCGTAAAAGGTAAGGTTTATTCCAAATGCAACACCTTAGGAGTGGTATACTTGGCTCAGTGTAAACCATGTAGGGTGTTCTATGTAGGTAAGACTGAGCGGACACTTAAGAGGAGAGTTTACGAACACTACTATGACATACGTAATAAAAACACCAATAATACACTTTATAAGCACTTCTTGGAATGTAACCAAGCTACATACTGCTTTTTTTGTCCTTGAATGCATACCCAAGGATGGAAGGGTGGCCTTTGGGAAATGACTATAGAATTCAAGGAATTATATTGTCAGATTGTACTTGAAGCAAACAAGCCTCCAGGACTTAATGATAACATTCCCATTGTCCCAATGTTAAAACAGAGAGCTGCAAAGCTTTAAAACAGTACAAATGCAATTGCATCTGTATGACACTAGATAGAGTTTTTTTCTTGCTTAAATTTTGGCTGAAATGATTTCACCTAGATTTTATTTATTTTTTAATATATAAAGTTGAACCCACTGAGACATTTTATGCAACACTTTTTATTGAATTAGTTTTTAATATTATGTTTATGGATCATATTATTATTACAAAGGTTTTTAAAGCATTTTACTATAGGGGTATATATTTTAACTTTTTGAATGACACGTAATTTTCTTATTGGGTGATCAAAATGAGGTTTAGTACTTAACCAGCAGCACCATTGCACTTGCTTTATCTGATGTTTTTAACTGACGAAAGCGCTGTGTGGATTATTCCTGCGTTTATGTTCCTGAATTTGCTTAATAAAGCCTGATTTCAACTTGAGTGTTGTTGTCCAGCATTCCTTCAGTGCTAGCTGGTTTGTTATTTGGTTCTTGCAGTTTGCGAGCACTTGCCCTGATGTACTTTTTTTTACCAAATTATTTTCTTTATTTGTGTGAGAAAAGTCACTCAAGCAAGAAAAAGGAGAGACCTTGCTCTTCTGCCTTTAAGCCTTTTTTTACGACACTAGGCACAAGTTAAAAAAGTTTAGGTACATTACCAGCATAAGCCTAGATCTGCTAATTCTTCAGTTTATGTGACAAAGCCATGCAGAATGGAAGAATTGGTCAAGAAATTAACAGTAAGGTTGAGCATGGGCCTGATAATCTTTACTGCAACTCAGAATTCCACATTTCTCAAATGACGCAAGTAAACAAGCGTGTAAAATGTTGCCTTCAAAACCTGCTTCACTATGAATTACCCTTCTTCCTGCAGTGCCTGATATAATTTATGCCATGGTGGCAGTTACATTGGTGAGGTCTTGAGGAAATTCTCCATAGCTCCTTCGCCTACCTTCTCTTTTGGGGATAGGGGCTCTCTAGCAACATTTCTTTCCAAACCAAGGGCCACAAAGCTGTTCTTGGCAGTCCCTCAGTCTTCTTTGACAGTCCCAGGGATGTTGGTATCAGGCTGTGTCTCAGAATGGTAATTTTTAGTCATTGTACCACCCTGGAAAGCAAATAAAATAAAATATTTGATGTCTGTGTTGATGCTGAGACCAGAGTTCCATTGGACATCCCTCCTGTCCTTTCCCCATTCCTGGCTACCCCTGTGGCACTACCTTTATAGCTAGCACTCCCTGACCCTTTAAAGGCTTACACTCTGTCAACTGTAAACCAACATAAGCCATTACGGTCATGACTCAAGATTTCCACAAAACATAAAACATCCCATTTAATACTTTTAAGTGTCAGTAACACACCCTAAGTACAACAGTATATGCCATTATACATAACCCATATCTGCAGAAAAAAATAACTATATTCACACACCAAAAATAATACAATTCGCTCAACACTCACATCCAAACCCAAGCATTCTAATTAGTATTAGACATGTATTATAATCTCACTTGTAATAAAAAAAAAAGTTCAATATCTTACTAATAAAGTCTCAGTACTGACTTCCCTAACAGATCTCTCAAACTGTCACTTTCACTTCTGTCAATGTGCACTTCAGTAGCTATCACACTTAGTCCATAAATTAAGTAGCTGCCTAAACATAACAGCCTTAATATTCAACAACATTCCTGTATGCCTTTCCAACCAACTACCTGTGACTATATCAGTCTTGTTTTAAAAAAGAACACAAACTGTTATGTAAAGTAATATTTAGCTGCAAGTGTTATAAAATACTGTCTTAGATATTCTAAGCTGTGGTGACTTTAAATCAAATCCAGGGTCCTCCAAAGGCACAGTTCCCACATACACAAAGCTTACAATCTCAGGACTAAAAGTAACACACTCGAATGCCAGAAGTCTACACAGTAAATGTCCTATAATACATTCTTAGTCAGCAGCTCACCAGTCATAAATTTTCGTCATAACAGAAACTTGATTAAAACCAATAATAACGGGTGAATAAATCTTACCACTCTGCTAGAATATAGTCCAAAAAGGCTGAGTTAATAAAAGAGCAGGATGATTACAGTAACGTAGCTCAATTAATTAGAAATGAGAGAGAACCCAGTAACAATGGCTACCTTTAGCAAAGATGTAGTAATATTGCATATTCTAAAAATAGGTAGTGAAAACGTCACATCAATGTATATGCCATCCAATTAAGACAATACAAATATCACCACCTTGGGAGATATTCTTTCCTGGTTCATCTTTGCCCTAAAATATGTTGTTGTTATATTGGCATATGTTAATGTTGAATGGACTGTAGCAAACCCCTTAAAACAACTAGACCAACAGATCCTTAAACTTAACCAGTATGACTTAACACAACTCACAACAGCTGCTGACTACATTAGATGGAATAATAGGAAGAGCATATTGAATTGGATATTATCTACAAAGTCAAAATGGGGGCTCCCTTTCCATTAACCTTGTACCAAAAGCTGTTAGACAAATACTTCAAAAGCTAAAACGTACCACTGTAGCACCTGAAAGTTTGCCTTCAGAGTGTCTTAAGATCACAGTTGATACAGCAGCTTACCGTGTGACTGTTAAGTAATAGGTATATGAAGGCACCGTATGTTTTCTGCACAGTGGGAGCAGTCCTAAAATGGTGATACCTCCCAGGAACTTTCTATTTACAAGTCAGTAACTGTCCTATCTCCTCTTTGAAAAATATTAGAAAGAAATACACAATTATTTATACTGGTGCTCCCCTCAAGGATACCTTCCACTTGCTCTGTCAGGAGTGTAATTTTAGAAAGGAAACCTCTCCAAGCTCATGTCTCCTTACTGCAAATTCTTGATTGACAAGAAACTGAAATTTCAAATGAAGTATCCAAATACTTTACTTTTTTCTGTGGATGGGGTCAAATATTCAGTCACCAACAATATAGAAGCAAAATCTACCTTCATGACTGTTTTTAAAAGAATCCCTGCCTTAGACAACTAGCTGCACTCTCTGATATGATTATTGAGCCTCTGAGATCGGATATATGACAGAATAATAGCCGAGGACTTACTTCCCACATAGATTGCTCCTGGCTTGCCCTAAGCCGCATTTTTGGGATGGCGCGACCTTATTTCTCACTCTCCAGGCCACGAGAGCTCCAGCAGGAAGTGCACAACATGCGCGTCATGCTCGTTTTCCCACGGGAGGAAATGAAAGCTCCTTTATTGCTCCAGAGGTCGTTGTAAGTGGCGACACTTCCGGAAGTCCGTCTGCATATAGAGTCCCCCTTCGAGAAGCTAAGTAATCGGCTTAGCTATCTAGAAGTTCGGAAAGAGGGGCAATGGAACTGTAAATAAAAAAAAAGGTTAATTACTGAAGAGAAATCTCTAAAAATGTAAATTACACAGTTAAATCACATATTCTCTCTTCACATAGCTACCAAATATTTCCTTTAAATATCACCAAGCATAATTAATGAGTCCAACTTCACATAGCATAAATAGAGATGCAAAAGTATACCACACTGTTAATAGTTATGAAAATGCTTAGTGTGAATACAACAAATCACATATACCTAAATAACTGCACTCTTGAGTTTATAAACACAGAGTTTAATTGCACCTATGGTAAATTTAACATAGTTGTGTTCTTTTTAAACCTCTGCAGCTTTACGGTTTTGATGAACAGAACGAACCACCTTATCTCTGTAAGTACAAAGATTGGTGATCAAAGTCACAAGTGCACCACTAAGGCTGGTATTCTTTACAAACATTAGATCTGAAGTAGGAGATTCATTTGTCTGCAACCTGTGGGTTATGGATCCGATATCGGATCCGAACCGGCATGGTTTACCAGCTATGGATCCAAGCTCTCAGCTCCTCCCCTCCCCTCACCCATAATGCCCTGCTCTACCCTCATGACCTCAGATCTCGTTTGCCGCGCATGGTGACCAGATTGTTTTTCCAGCTCTCCAGCTAAGTGATATATTTAGTGTTTAAAGTACTCAAATTTAAAATTTTTTGGTTAATTTTGTGTGAAAGTGTAGGTTTCCCTCTTGTATTATTACTTTTTTTAGAGTTTAAAACTTAATTTTATATCCCTCCCCTCGCTGGTAGCGTAGTGTGTGTTTGGGCCTGTGAGTGGTTTTTTTGTTACTTTTACTTTAGTTCTAGTAACTTTATTTGTTGGTTTGGGATGTCTGAGCAGCCCAAATCTATTTTTTCTAAGTGCCCCAGCTGATGGCCACACTCGGTGTGTTAGATGCCTGGGGGTTGAACACCTCACATCTGGATGTTCCATTTGTGCAGGGTTCAACCCCAGGGCATTGAAGGAGCGGAGGTCCAAGCTTGTTTTGGCGGGTCTCTTGCCGCCGGACTCGGCTCCGGCCTCCGCTCCTTCGGGGGTAACCGTTACCACGGTTATTCCCTTTCGGCTCCCCTCCTCCTCCTGGGACTCAACCTCCCGTTTCTGGTTCGGAGGACAGGGACGCTAGGAAGAAGGACCGGAGGGAGAAGCACCATAAGCGGCGGGCGAGACCTCTGTTTCGGCCCGCCAGCCAAGCGGCTTCTCCCGGCCCCTGTCTGCTGGCTCTCCCCTCCTCGGCTCCGGTCTCCAGTGTGTTTTCACGGGACCTGAGGAGGAGGAGACCCGATCTCCGTCGAGGCTATCGAGGAGGCACTCAAGGCCTACCTCGGTAGCCTCGTCGAGATCAACTTACAGCCTATCGGACACTGATCTGGACCGGATGATGAGAAGGTTCATCCAGGCCCAGATGCAGATGGGAGTGTTCTTTCCTCCCCTCTGGGGAGCTCGACCTTTTCAAGCCAATTGCTCCTTCTCCGACCCGCTACCGGGTTCGGAGCAGTTGAGCCGAGCAGCCGGGCGAGGGGTGGGTCGGCGCCGATAGTACTTGGTACTTCGGATCCGACCCTGCCCTCGAGTGCATCGGATCCGACCTCTCAGAGCCTGGATCCGAGCCTCGGATCCGGGGATCAGTGCTCGCCGGCGCCGTCTGTGTCGGAGCGCACTGTCCGCCGGATCCGGCGCTTGGCGCCGGCTCCGATCCACTCTTCGGATCCGAGGGGGAGCCGATTGTCGGATCCTTTGGTCGAGGTCGGCTCCCCTTTGGCTTTGGATGTAGTGGAGAGGGCCCTGTTGAGGGTCTCCGGACCCCTGGCACTTGTTTCGGCTCCGTCCCGCGCTCCCTCTGCACTGGGTCAGGCTTCCACCATCCGGCCCTTGGGACAGCCCGCTTCTATGCCCCAAGCTGTTCCCCTGGAACAGGTTGCTGCTTGCGAGGAGTCCTCTGACAGCCCCCCAGAGGATGTTCCTCACAAGCATACGTGCAAAAGGAGGCACATTGACTCCCCCGAGTCTCTCACGGAAGACACGGATTTGGAGGAAGGGGAAGGCTCCCCACGGTCACCCCCCGAGGATGTCTCATTTGAAGACATCATGGAAATGCTCCGCATAAGGGGGGGGTGGTCTGCCCCCAAGTCTTCCTTGGACGAGTCCGTGTTCTTGGAGGCATTTGAAGCGGGCCCGTCTACCTCTTGGGTGTCCCCTCCTGCCGACCCCTGGTGGACCTCATTACCACCAGGGCGTGGAAGGAACCGGACACCGTGGAGCCAATCCCAAGAGGCCCGACGGATCCTCAGTCCACCGGCTGACCGTGCCCATTGGAGTAAGGGGCCTCCGGTAGATGCCATGTTGACGGCGGCCACCAAGAGGAACTTGTTCAGGAGAGTCTCTCAGTCCATCCCGAGCAAGGAGTCTCGGATGATGGACCGCTTGGGAAGCAGATGTTTAGTTCAGCGACCTTCTCGGTAAGGCGCTGAACTACCTGGCACCTGCGTAATTAGGATGCAGTGCAATCTCATTAAAGAATCGCTGCATCTCCCCAGAGTCCATGTCGGAGGAGGACAAAGTGCTGCACTCCACCCGCATGGCCACTCTTAGATCAGTTACCAATACCTCTATCGGCTACTCTCCCATGCTACGGAAGGCGCCGCTAGAGCCGCAGGCAGGTCTAGTCACTAGACATCAGGCCTGGCTCCGTCATTGCGATTTCTCAGAGCCCTTCAAAGCGTCATTTGCGAGCGCCCCTTTGATGGTTCTGCCCTCTTTGACAAAACCGTTCGCGACACTTTGACCCAGGCGAGAAGGATGGGAAGGCGCTGTCTGCCGTCGGAATCGCTTCTCTGCACCCCAGAGGCCCTATTCTAGGAACCAAAAGGGTCAGAAGAAGATGTGGTTCGAAGTCGCAGCAATCCCAGCCTGCTCCGGACAACCAGTCCTTCCATGGCAGAGGAGGACAGGGAGGACGCCGCCCTAGAGGCAGAGGGCTCCCAGGAACTTGGTCCAGAGAACCCTTCTCTGAAAGGCCAGCGCAGCAACCCTGAGGTTGCCCGGCTGCTCCACTCTGGAGGCAGTCGGGGGCGTTTTGGGGCACCTAGCGGCATGGGAGTCCATAACATCAGACCGCTGGGTTCTCCAGATCATATCCAGAGGATACCGCATCCCATTTCGTCACTTACCAAAATTGAAGTCCCTCCCAGGCGTTCCACCCGGTGAGCGGGAGGCGCTTTGGCAGAAATTGGCCATCTGCTAAAGAAAAGAGCCATCCAGCCCGTCCCCAGACCAGATCGGATCAGGGTTCTACTCCAGGTTCTTTTTAGTGCCAAAAAGGCGGGGATCTAAGACCAGTTTTAGACCTTTCTCTCCTGGACCTGCCAGTTCCCAAGGAGAAGTTCCGAATGGTCACTCTGCACTCTATTCTCCCCCTTCTGGGAGAAAATCACTGGATGTGTTCCATAGACCTCAGAGATGCGTACTACCACATTCTAATGGACAGGCGCTCCAGGAGGTTTCTCCGCTTCCGGCTGGGAGCCAGTCACTACCAGTTCCGGGTCCTTCCCTTTGGTCTCACCACAGCCCCCAGGGTGTTCACCAAAGTATTAGCAGTGGTAGCGGCCTACCTGAGGCTTCAGGGGGTGCAGGTCTTTCCCTACCTGGACGACTGGCTCCTTACCGCCCCAACAAGGCATCTACTACTATTGGCACGAGACTCCTTTCTCCATCTTGCTCCCAGTCTGGGCATCACTATAAACACGAAGAAATCCAACCTAGCACCCACACAGCTCTTAGATTTTATAGGGGCCAGGTTAGACACAAGGAGCTTGAAAGCCTTCCTCACTGCGGACAGAGTTCAAAATCTGCAGCTCCAGGTGCGGGCCATTCTCCACTCAAGTTCAGTTCGGCGGAGTTGGTCCTGAGGGCTCTAGGGTCCATGGCGTCTGCTATAGCACTTCTTCCTCTCGCCAGGCTCAATATGCGCATCCTCCAGTGGACTCTCTTAGTACAGTGGTCGTACCTTGCTCTTCCTATGCATCATCCCATTGCGATCAGCAAGGCTTGCAAGCGGTCCCTCCTGTGGTGGCTTCACTCCCCAGATCTCCACGGAGGCCACCCATTTTGTGCTTCTCCCCCTCTCGCCACGGTGACCACGGACGCCTCCCGCCTCGGGTGGGGGGGGGCATTTTGCAGGCCGGACCATCCAAGGCACGTGGAATGATTCAGAGACCCTACTGCATATCAACGTTCTAGAGATGAGAGCAATGCTCTTAGCGTTGCTAGCACTTCAGGACTTTCTTCCCTTGGGAACAATTGCGATTCAATCGGACAACATGTCGGTTGTCTGGTATATCAACAAGCAAGGAGGAACCAGGTCTTACCCTCTTTGTCGAGAAGCCATGAGAGTTTGGGAATGGGCAATCTCCACCAACCGCTTTCTAATAGCAACGCACATTCCGGGTCGGTCCAACATCCTGGCGGACAAGCTCAGTCGCACCATTCTGACTCCTTACGAGTGGTCTCTCAATACTCAAGTAGCGGAACGCATATTCGCACGGTGGGGAACTCCTTCATGCGATCTTTTTGCCTCTCCCTCAAACACCAAGTGCGACAGTTTTTTCGCTCTGATACCTCCTCCAGGAGGTTCCCCAAGCGACGCTCTGGTGCATGCTTGGCCACCCAGTCTTCTGTATGCTTATCCCCCCTTGCCTCTCATGCTCCAAGTTCTTCAGAAAGCCTCTTGGGTGGGTTGCAGAATGATTCTCATTGCTCCTTTTTGGCCTCGACAGATCTGGTTCCCCTTCCTAAGGTCTCACTCGGTGAATCCCCCTTGGATTCTAGATCCCATTCCGGATCTGATATCTCATCCATCCTGCCTATCTCCTCCGAACCTGGACAACCTGAAGCTGACCGCTTGGCTGCTCTAGTTCCACTCTTGATCAGGACTCCCGGTATTTCGTCCCCTGTTAAGGCGATCCTGGTGGCAGCTCATAAACCGTCCACTAGGAAAGTCTATCGTAGCAAGTGGAAACGGTTTTCTTTGTGGGCGGAGCGGCAAGGCCTGAACCCCTTCACAGTTCCTCTCCCTTTAGTGCTTGATTTCTTAACCACTCTTTTTAACGATGGTGCCAGCAGTTCCACAGTCAAAGTACAACTTGCGGCAATTTCACATTATCACATTGGTCATGACTCCAGTCCACTCATGTCGGCCAAGTTGTGTAAAATTTTCCTTAAAGGTACTTTCCTTCTCAGGCCCCCTGTAAAACAAGCGGTTCCTCCCTGGGACCTTTCCTTAGTTCTCCAGGCCTTGACCGCCCCCCCCCCTTCGAACCGGCGGCTACGGTAGATCTCAAATTCTTGTCGTTCAAGGCTGCCTTCTTAGTAGCCATTACTTCGGCCAAGAGAGTTTCAGAGCTCCAAGCATTATCAGCTAAACCTCCTGACTTGGTCTTTCATCCGGACCGTGTTTACCTCAGGACCAAACCCGTCCTTTCTTCCTAAGGTAGCTTCTGAAGCAAACATTAATCAATCCATTAACCTCCCTGTTTTCTTTCCTAAATATGAAAACAAAGGTGAATACAAGCTTCACTCCTTAGATGTTCACAGGCAACTTAGATTTTATCTAAACAGGACGGCTGGTCATAGGCAATCCGACCAGTTGTTCATTTCCTTTGCTAAATTTAATTTGGGCAAGCCAATTTCTAAAGTCTCTCTGTCTCGCTGGATTTCACAATGTATCTTATTGGCTTATCAAGCTTTAGGAAGGCCCACCGGAGGTGTACACGCCCATTCAACCCGGTCAGTCTCTACCTCGGCAGCCTTTAAGGCTAGGATTCCTCTAGATGATATTTGTGCAGCAGCCACGTGGGCTTCATCTCATACTTTTATTTCCCACTACAAGTTGGATCTTGCATCTAGGGGTAGAGCATCATTTGGCTCATGGTGCTCGGAATATTCTTCCATGATGGCCGCCCAAGATTCAGGTAGCTGGGGACTCTGTTCCACAGGTTGCAGACAAATGAATCTCCTACTTCAGATTTAGAAGTTATGTACTCACCATAACGTTCCATCTGAGTAGGTGTATTCATTTGTCTGCAACCATCCCGCCCTCCTATCCCCCTGGCCTTTCAGTTTCCTGCATATGGTGTGTTACCCTTTTCAGGGTGTTCTTGCTGTTGGCAAACTCGATCTGAGGTCATGAGGGTAGAGCAGGGCATTATGGGTGAGGGGAGGAGCTGAGAGCTTGGATCCATAGCTGGTAAACCATGCCGGTTCGGATCCGATATCGGATCCATAACCCACAGGTTGCAGACAAATGAATGCGCCTACTCAGATGGAACGTTATGGTGAGTACATAACTTCTAATTTCTTTTGCTGGATGCATGAGCAATATGTTAAGAAAGGAGCACTTCACCAATAAAATGGTGTGCTCCAGCACAACAGGACATCTAGAGCAGCACTGATACAACAGGGCAGTAAAAGTGCAAACTCAGTGTGACCTGTAGATATTACAATGTCCACGTCATGTACAGACAATGCCATCCTTATGGAGCAGAGTAATGGTCTCATCACAATTTAATATTACAAACTCTGTTCATACTATAAATATAAATGAGCTTTCTCTATATTGTTTAAAAAATGTTCAATGCACTTTGCATGTGCAGTAATACACTCCAGTAAGGTACAAAGCATTATATATTTCTCCTCCAGGGGTTGTGGGTACTTATCTACCAGATGTTAAGGACTTGAAGGCATTTAGTTGCACCCCTGACCTTACCAAACACCTGGACTCATTCAATGTTCTGCCTAAACTTAATATGAGAGCCTATAGTAGGTTTGGTCCCTTATATGAAGACAAACCTACCATAAACTGTATAACTTGAGAACTCAGATGCTAGCATTAACACTCACACTAGTGCTGACATCCTTAATCTACATAAATTCACTCTTATGACACTTATATGTCAGGGCTTGAACTGTTCTGGTCAGACATTATACTAAAGGTAGCGAACTAAGTAATTTAATACGGAATGGAAATGTATTACTGTAATAAGCCAATACCAATAAAAACATATAAATAATACCCGAAAACTCAGCTTTAAAATATGCTACCTTTGATACCATATTTTAGACCCAGATCAATGTAACTTTATAGAAATGAAAATAAAGTCTACACATACAAATATTTAATAATCATATAAATGAACAATGCTCTTTGCTGTGTTCTCCATAAGTTATGCTATCGAGTAAATGCTACTATGACACACTATAGCTAGTCTCAGTTCACTTGAATGCATTTACTACATAATACATATGGTACTGAAACCAAAATAGAACGAATCTGCTTAACTTTGGTGATAAAGAAAATACATATTCTAATGTATTAAGTCTAATACAAAAAGTCTAATACGAAGTGTAGATTGGAGCTAGATGCTATCCTGTATTATATATTGGATAATACATTAAGGGTAGTAGAGCATTTATTCTCTTTTTTGTTTCCATCCTATCTTCCACAGTGATCTCCAATGATTTCCTAATTACTGGTGATTATATTCATGTAGGTGCATGTGTGTATATTCTTATATAGTTATATTGTTTTCTCCAGGACTCATCAGAATAAGAATGTGTAAAGTAAAATAGCTGAGGTATGTCGAAACTGTTGTAGAGAAACATAGCGTTAAGATCTTTTTTAACAAGGTCATTCAAGATTTAAACAACACAGGGCAAGGGTAATAAAATGGATGGGAGTAATGACTCTTGGAGCATTTGAACTTCAAATTTAAATATTCCCTCAAAACAAGGGAAGAAATAATCAGAGACAACTATCTCCTTCCAAGGGGAAGGAGAATCACATACAAACTAAGATTAAGCGAGGAATGAATATACTCTATGAATATGATTAATAAATTAAACTTGAGATAACAACTGAGAATGGATAAACTTTCAAATACTATTAGAGATACAGTTCTTAAAGTGATGTTACCTGCCTTTAGGCAAGATCGCAAGATCAGAACTGGTTAAAATGGATTTTCTAACTTTGATACCTTATTATAAAGCTCATAAGAAGAGACTTGGATTGCAAAAGTAGTGATTGTTAGGGAATGGGTGGGTTAGGCTTTGTACCAGTAATGGTAGGACATATAGGGCCATTAAGATTCTTTTACTTAAAGACTAATATACAAGGTTTATATATACTAATAATACAAACAAATTTTGCCAGGTCCTGTTAAATTCCTGGTCCAGGAGATTAGTGGATAGGCACAGAGAAAGGACGGGAATAAAAGAATGCTTTCATAACATGTTTTTAATAAGAAATAAACACGTACCAATATACTTACATAAATTTTCAAGATTACTTACACAAAATAAAAGATTTATAAATGTGGGAAATAGACTCATGGAACATTAAAGGGCTCCAGAACATTAAGAAAAGGAAACTGTTTCTTCACCTAGCTTTACAGTCTAAGGCAACCTTCTTACTAATTCAAGAAACTCACTTAATTAATGAGCAATGGGCAGATATCAAAGGGCAAAAGTGGATAAGAGAAATGATAGCCTCTGAAGGCAAAACCAACAGTGCAGGAGTAGCTATTATCATTAAGAACCACTACAAAGATAAAATTTTAGAAACCAAAACAGATAAAGAAGGAAGATGGTGTTATGCAACCCTTTCAACTCCAGCTTACGATAAACCCATCCTACTTCTCAACATATATGCACCCTGTAATAACCAGCACTCCTTCTTCGCTTCATTGTACCCTGTCTTAAATCAATACAGTAACCACTATATGATCATAGGAGGAGACTGGAATGCATATCAGAACCCAAAAAAGAATAAGTCAAGTTCACAGAGATCATGCAATAAACAAGCAGTTTTAATATTAAGAAAACTTAAATATGGCTTTAATTTATATGATCCCTTCAAATATGGTAATAACACAAATAATGTTACATTTTACTCCAACTGTCATAAAATGTGGTAGAGAATTGACTTTTTCCTAATTTCAGAAGCACTAATTAACCTTGACCCCACAGTATCCGTTCATACTCGTTACTTGTCTGACCATTCTAAAATTACCCTAAACATTACTAAGACCACCATAGACAACACACAATATCGGGGATACAACTGGTCTCTAAACCCAAATCTCTTAAATAAAAAGGAAATAATTCAGGAAGTTCAGAACACTCTTAAAATTTCTCTAGACAAGTTAACAAAGCAAAAATGCCTTCCTGATATTGAATGGGTGGCAACTAAAGCTCAGATAAGAGGTATCTTTATCCAGAAAGCTTCTTATTGTAAGAGAATCCAACTCAGAGAAGAACAATAACTAGAGGCTAAAATTAAATCATTAGAGCAGGATCTATTTAAAAACTACAACACGCAAACGGAAACAGAACCAGACCTTTTCTTGGTTCACAACAATAATCTAGCATTTCATGAAACTAAAATACTTGCAAAATATGCTAGCCATATACAAACACCGTCACGAGCACTTGCGAGGATTATTAATCAGTCTAAAACACCTTCACAAATTCCGGAACTATTTTATAAGAATAAGACTCATATGAAAACCGAAGATATTATCAAAATTTTCGAAATTATATACTCTCAAATCTATGGAGAACAAAACCATCTACCTGCAAATGATAATAGTGCAGACTTCCTACAAAAACTCAATTTTCCGAAAATTGATGCGAAACAAAGAAAAGAATTAATAGAACCAATAACCATTGATGAAATAATAACAACAATCAAAAAATTGAAATCACACAAATCTCCCGGCCCAGATGGCCACACAGCAGAGTTTTATAAAACATTCTACCTTATCACTGCACAAATATTATCTCGCGTATTAAACTATATAATAAGTAATAAAATCAATGATATACACTTTAATGCATCCAAAACGATTTTCATACCTAAAGAACACGCAGATCCTCAAAATCCGGATAGTTACAGACCCATATTATTACTCAATATTGATAACAAAATTCTAACATCTGTTCTGGCTAATAGACTGAAAAAAATAACGGACATAATTATTTCGAGTGAACAATCTGTTTTTTTATCTTCTAGGCAAACCAGTGACAATACACTAACACTACACACCCTAATTTCATATGCCAGTCAAAATAACCAAAACATATATGCACTAATTATAGATGCTTATAAGGCCGTTGATAGAGTCAACATAAGATTTTGATTTCAAATCCTACCCTATTTTAACATACCCCAAGAATTTATTCTAACCCTACAAATATTATACAGCAATCCTTATGCAACATTATATATAAATAAAAGATGGTCTAATAGAATTCAAATCAGATGTGGCACTCATCAAGGGTGTCCCCTTTACTGTTTAACCTATATCTAGAACCCCTATTTTTAAACATCAAACAAAATGTATATCATAATGCCCCAGTAAGCTCCTTGTCAGTCTTTGTTGATGATCTCAACATATACTGTACAACGCCAACCACAGACACCAACAAAATACTATCTGCTATTGAAGATTTCACATCAATTTCAAACTATAAAATAAACCTTAAAAAAACTAACATCTTCCCTTTAAAAACTCAGAATCCTTTTTCACTCCTACCACTGATAGGTCAAATAAAATCTGAAGAAAAGATTAAATGTCTAGGAATTACATTCTCTACAGATAACAAAATTTTTTACCTTAATAACATCAAACAAAAGTGGGACCACATTTTACTTGATCTAAAGAGATGGAAAAATCTGAAACTACCACCATTAGCTGAAGTCTCGATTATCAAAATGAATATCTTGCCCAGATTTTTATACAGCTTCATGTCTTCCCAGCTATTAATACCCAAGAAGTTTTTTAAGCAGATTCATACTGAATTCACTAAATTTATATGGGAACCAAAAAAAAGTAGAATCTCATATGATAAACTGATGACTCCGAAAAACAAAGGTGGATCAGACCTACCAAATTTTGAAAACTACTACTCTCATAAATGCCAATAGAACTTTAAGAATTGCAAACTACAATAAGCTAGATAATAGCTGGTCCTCACATTGGGTAAAATTAGGTTTTAAACATATTGAAAGCCTGAATATAAATCCCAAATCAATACCTTTCTTAAGTAGTAAAAACCATTAAAGCATATAACCTATTAGAATCCCTTAAAAATTCCATAACATTAACACAAAATCTTTTTAATTCAGTAAATCTCCTTCAACCCATGATGATACTGCAACCTATCCACAAAAAAACAAACTTGAGAATTAATAACCAGCTACTTGACCTGAAAAAATTCCCACTTATAATTAATATAACGCAACAAGATCAATACCCATTTTTGAATTGTCCCACGCAAGAAATAAGAAACCAATTGGGCCTACCCAAGACATACTTGTTGATCTTAAGACAGATTAAAGAACTGTGTTTAAGTTACCTTCAAGACATAAACATAAATCAAGATGACTTAATCAAATGCAACTCACTTTGGCAAGCTCTTCTACAACACAGTAAATTTATAACATGCTCATACAAACTGATCAAAGACCTGAAATTTCAAGAACGCATACTCTTATCTAATTATTGGAAAGAAAAAATACCATTGATGGAAAACAATAAAATAATACAAACAATCAATCTAACAATAAAATCCATATCTCTTCAAAAGCTAGAATTTACCCAACTCATGATATATAATAATGCTTATTATACCATGACCGCCGAAAAACGTGCACGCTGATTGGCCAGCGTGCCCGTTGTAAATCGAGTTATACTAATGGAAAAAGGTCCGGTCACCCGGACTTTTTTCCATTAGTATAACACGTTTTTTTAAAACACTGTCTCACTATGTTAAATGGGTTTAACATAGCGAGACAGTGTTATAAAAAAAAGCAATGGAGAAAGCAAGATCTCCGTTGCTTTTTTCGCTATGTTAAATGAGTTTAACATAGCGAGACAGTTTTAAAATAAGCAGCGGACATCTCCGTTGCTTATTTTTAAACAAAACTATGTTAAACTCATTTAACATAGCGAACACTGAAAAAAAACAGGAGATCTTCTTTCTTTGCCCACAACTCTGATGTACTGCGCAGGCGCGGTACATCAGAACTACGCGGATGCCAGACATCTGCGGAAGGGCAGTAAACAGGCATTATACTATGCCATTATTTAAGAAAAGTAATAGTTTCTTTTCTTAAATAATGTCGTAGTATAATAGCAATAACCACTTCTGGGCGTGGGTAATGCTAAATTTACCCACGGTTGGCTTTTTGGTCCTCGGGCCTTCCGGGACCAAACCCGCCAACCGTGGGTAAATTAACACCCAGTGAGTTATTGCTATATTACCTGCTTAGACTGCATAAATTTAACCCTAGAAACTCCCAATTTTGCCCACATTGTAAAGATGAAACTGCTGACCTTTTACATATGTTCTGGAGCTGTACATGTGTATTCAAACTTTGGAACTCCCTGAAAGTACAGCTACAAAAGATGGGATATCAATCATCAACGCTCACGTGGGAATTTACGATACTACATATTCCCCCAATTAACCTATCTAAAAACCAAACAATCATTCTCATTAATATCTTCTTATTAATGAAACTTTACATAGCTACCAACTGGCTGACCCCATCTAAAATATCATGGAATAGCTTTGGGAACTTAGCGACAAAACATATATTAGCCCACAAATACATAATAAACAAACAAAACAAAAATCCCAATATTTTGAAACATTGGGAACAAATTTTCAATATTATACTTGCATAAAACATTGACTTTGGAAGACATTTACAACATACACAATAAAAATCATAACATCATATAGTAGTATACTAACTTGATGGTACTAACCCTGGAGAAAACAACTTTTATATTTTTCCATACTATTAAATTATGAAAGCATTCATTTAAATAGTGTAAATATGTTTTGATCGTTTTTGTACCAGTTGTATATCACCAGTGTTTACGCTTGTGAAATGATGTATATTAAAAATAAATAATAAAGAAATATTATTGAAAAAAAAAAAGAAAGGAAACCATTCACTGGGGCAGGATTCAAATGGCTACTGCAACTAGTGATATATTAAAACATCTGCTCTTACTGTAAGTTTGCTTATACAACTGTACCTTACTACCAGATGAGCTTAGTATCAACTTGGTACTGAACACTAAACAGGACAACCCAAAAAAAAAAAAAAAAAAGTAACTTTAAGTCATAACACATGCACTGATTGTTTAATCAAGCCAGACTACTAGGAGACTACTAGGAGTCATTATCAACCAGTCTAAAGTATGACCAACAGTTTAATTACGTACATAGGTAACAAAACAAACCAAAAACTTGCGCTTATTTATAAAAAGAAACCACATGGTTGTATAGCTGTTGCTCAAGCCTTTTTCCTACTCTGCCTCATCTGTGCTGTTTTTAGTTGCAAATATTCAGACAACCAATCTCAGCTAATTACAGAAGAGCTGTAATAAAATAGCTAAACTTGCTGCATATCTGCAAACAGTGTATTGCTATACTACACCAAAGAGTTTCCTGTAAGTTCCGAATGGTTCATAATAGTATTTCACAACATTATAAACAAACTTCATAAATGTTCCATCATAAATGTTCATATCAGAAATACATTCCAGCCAGACAGTGTAGTGCTGAATGCCAAAACCTATTCCTAATACGAAATTTAAATATTCAGATGCACTATTCTCCATTAATGCAGTAAAAAATGGAATTCACTCTAAAGCAAAACTGAACAGGAAATTAACATCAAAACAATTTCAAGTACTTCTTACTGTATAACAGCTAACTTGTACCATACCACATTAATAAGGTCATGTCATGCTTCTGTTGGTTGAAGTTTATAAGTCTGAGTCTAATTAGCTACAAATGTTATAAGGAGAATACTTTCTTTTTTTTCTGCAACAGTTCACAACACATTTTCCACTGCTAATCACTCTCACTTAGCTTGCACACATCATATCTTACTCTGTCTCACTGTCCTGCTGTACATAATGTCTTCCACAGATGTATAGCCTTCCACTGTAAATCACCGGTCAATTTCCTGCTGTATATGTATATGTATATATATATATATATATATGTACTGGATATAAAAAGTGTACACACCCCTGGTAAAATGCCAGGTTTTTTGTGATATAAAAAATGAGACCACAGTAAATCATTTCAAAACTTTTCCCACCTTTTAATGTGACCTATAACCTGCACAGTTCAATTGAAAAACAAATCTGTTAGGGGAAAAAATGTAAAAAAAAAAAAAAAAAAACGTACAATATGCTGGTTGCATAAGTGTGCACACCCTTAAACTAATACTTTGCTGAAGAACTTTTTGATTTAATTACAGCATTCAGTCTTCTTGGGTAGGAGTCTATCAGCATGGTATATCTTGACTTGGCAGTATTTGCCCACTTTTCCTTGCAAAAGTGCTCCAAATCTGTCAGATTGCGAGGGCATCTCTTGTGCAGAGGCCTGTTCAGGTCACCACACAGATTTTCCATTGGATTTAGGTCTGGGCTCTGGCTGGGCCATTCCAAAACTTTAAATTTCTTCTGGTGAAGCCATTCATTTGTTGATTTGAATGTATTCTTGGGGTCGTTGTCGTGTTGAAAGGTGAAATTCCTTTCTAGCAGACGCCTGAAGGTTTTGGGCCAAAAGTGACTGGTATTTGGAACTGTTCATAATTCCCTCCACCTTGACTAAAGCCCCAGTTCCAGCTGAAGAAAAGCAACCCCAAAGCATGATACTGCCACCACCGTGCTTCACTGTGGGGATGGTGTTCTTTTGGTAATGCAAAGTGTTTTGGGGTCAAATATACCATTTGGAATTGTGGCCAAAAAGTTCAACCATTGTCTCATTAGACCATAACACATTTTCCTGTATGCTTTTGGGAAGCTTGATGTATTGTTTTGCAAATTTTAGCCGGGCCTGGATGTTTTTCTATGAAAGAAAAGGCTTCCATCTTGCAATCTACACTATAGTCCAGACATATGGAGAATACGGGAGATTGTTGTCACATGTATTGCACAACCAGTACTTGCCAGAAATTCCTGCAGCTCCTTCAGTGTTGCTGTAGGTCTCTTGGCAGCCTCCCTGACCAGTTTTCGTCTTGTCTTTTCATCAGTTTTGGAGGGACATCCAGTTCTTTGCAAAGTCACTGTTGTCCCATATTTTCTCCACTTTTTATGACTGTCTTCACTGTGTTCCATGGTATATCAATGCTGTGGAAATATTTTTGTACCCTTCTCCTGACTGATACCTTTCAACAATGAGATTCCTTTGATGCTTTGTAAGCTCTCTGCCAACCATGTCTTTTGCTGTAGCAAGCAACTGAGTAAATGTCAGGAAAATCCTACGAGGATAGCTGAACTTTTTTTGGGGTTAATCAGTCTCTCTTTAATTGATGGCAGATGTGTACCTAAGAAGACTGAATGCTGTAATTAAATCAAAAGGTGTTTCAACAAAGTATTAGTTTAAGGGTGTACACACTTATGCAACCAGTGTGTTGTACGTTTTTTATTTTTTATATTTTGTCCCTTAACAGATTTGTTTATTTTTTCAATTGAATTGTACAGGTTATAGGTCATAGATTATCATCATCTTCTTTCTGCTGTTCCCATTAGGGGTCGCCACAGCAGATCACCTGTTTCCATTTCTTCCTGTCCTCTCCATCTTGCTCTGTCACACCAACCACCTGCATGTCCTCTCTCACCACATCCATAAACCTTATCATAGGCCTTTCTCTTTTCCTGTTACCTGGTAGTTTCATCCTTAGCATCTTTTTCCCAATATACTCAGCATCCCTCCTCAGCACATGTCCAAACCAACGTAATTGTGCCTCTCTGGCTTTGTCTCCAAACCTTCGAACCTGGGCTGACCCTCTAATATACTTATTCCTAATCCTGTCCACCCTCGTCACACCCAGTGCAAATCATAACATCTTTAATTCTGCCACATCCAGCTCAAACTCCTGCCTTTTTGTCAATGCAACTGTCTCCAACCGATATAACATAGCTGGTCTCACTACCCTCTTGTAGACCTTTCCTTTCACTCTTACAGGTACTTGTCTGTCACAAATCACTCCTGACACTCTTCTCCCACCCACTCCACCTGCCTGTACTCTCTTCTTCACCTCTCTTCCACACTCACCGTTACTCTGAACTATTGACCCTAAGTATTTAAACTCATCCACCTTCGCCACCTTTACTCCTTGCATCCTCACCATTCCTCCATCCTCCCTCTCATTCACACACACATATATTCTTAGTCCTGCTGACCTTCATTCATCTTCTCTGTAGAGCATATCTCCATCTCTCCAGGGTCTCCTCCATCTGTTCCCTACACTCACTACAGATCACAATGTCATCTGCAAACATCATAGTCCATGGGGACTCCTGTCTGATTTCGTCTGTCAACCTGTCCATCACCATTGCAAATAAGAAAGGGCTCAGAGCTGATCCTTGATGTAACCCCACCTCCACCTTAAACACATCCGTCACCCCCATCGCAGACCTCAACGCTGTCACACTACCCTCGTACATATCCTGTACCACTCTTACATACTTTTCTGACACTCCTGACTTCCTCATACAATACCACAACTCCTCTCTAGGCACCCTGTCTTATGCTTTCTCTAAGTCTACAAAAACACAATGCAACTCCTTCCAACATTCTCTGTACTTCTCCATCAACACTGTCAGAGCAAAGATCGCATCTGTAGTGCTTTTTCCTGGCATAAAACCATACTGCTGATCACTAATCATCACATCCCTTCTTAACCTTGCTTTCACTACTCTTTCCCATAACTTCATGCTGTGACTGATCAATTTAATCCCTGTGTAGTTACTACAGCTCTGCACATCACCCTTATTCTTAAAAATCGGTACCAAAACACTTTTTCTCCATTCCTCAGGCATCCTCTCACTTTCCAAGATTTCATTAAACAATCTGGTTAAAAACTCCGCTGCCATTTCACCTAAACACCTCCATGCTTCCACAGCTATGTCATCTGGGCCAACAGCCTTTCCATTCTTCATTCTCTTCATAGCTATCCTTACTTCCTCCTTGCTAATCCATTGTACTTTATGATTCACTATCCCTACATCATCCAACCTTCTCTCCCTCTCATTCTCTTCATTCATCAACCCCTCAAAGTACTCTTGATATATGTATATATATATATATATATATATATATATATATATATATATATATATGGGAAACGTTTTGAAATTATTTATTGTGGTCTCATTTTTTTATATGGTAGCAAATACTTTAATAACCAGCCAGGATAAGCGCTTTTGTCTTGTAGGCAAGACTTCGTCAGATAACTCAACATTACATCACATTACTTTTATACCACTCATAAATTAACTACAATTAAAATTTAAAGACACATGAGTCCATGTATAATGCAAACCACAGGCATAAACCAAAAAAATACATACTAAAACTTTAAAACTTTAGGATAATGCCTTATGAAATAGATGTAATCAAAATAATAAAAAAATAATAAGAAAAATGTGTAAAAAGTATACTGATTTAAATTTTTACTGCTTTGGCTATCAACACCGGCTTAATAGTGATATATTCATTTAAACCGGGAAAATATTAGATTTTAGCCTAAGCTGCCACTTCAATTCCCTATTAAGCAGCACTGTCAGAGCAAAGATCGCATCTGTAGTGCTTTTTCCTGGCATAAAACCATACTGCTGATCACTAATCATCACATCCCTTCTTAACCTTGCTTCCACTACTCTTTCCCATAACTTCATGCTGTGACTGATCAATTTAATCCCTGTGTAGTTACTACAGCTCTGCACATCACCCTTATTCTTAAAAATCGGTACCAAAACACTTTTTCTCCATTCCTCAGGCATCCTCTCACTTTCCAAGATTTCATTAAACAATCTGGTTAAAAACTCCACTGCCATTTCACCTAAACACCTCCATGCTTCCACAGCTATGTCATCTGGGCCAACAGCCTTTCCATTCTTCATTCTCTTCATAGCTATCCTTACTTCCTCCTTGCTAATCCATTGTACTTTATGATTCACTATCCCTACATCATCCAACCTTCTCTCCCTCTCATTCTCTTCATTCATCAACCCCTCAAAGTACTCTTGATATATATATATATATATATATTTATATAGATGGGAAACGTTTTGAAATTATTTATTGTGGTCCATTTTTTATATGGCAGGAAATACTTTAATAACCAACCAGGATAAGCACTTTTGTCTTGTAGGCAAGACTTCGTCAGATAACTCAACATTACATCACATTACTTTTATACCGCTCATAAATTAACTACAATTAAAATTTAAAGACACATGAGTCCATATATAATGCAAAACACATGCATAAACCTTTAAGATAATGCCTTATGAAATAGATGCAATCAAAATAATAATAAAATAATAAGAAAAATGTGTAAAAAGTATACGAATTTCAATTTTTACTGCTCTAGCTATTAACACCGGCTTAATAGTGATAAATTCATTTAAACCGGGAAAAATATTAGATTTTAGCCTAAGCTGCCACTTCAATTCCCTATTAAGCAACACATTTTTAACATCTCACCCCCCCCCGGGGGTTAATCTTCACGATGTCAATGATCCCAAATTTAAAACCACTAAAAAAAGAACAGTCAATAGAGTGTTTGTACAGCGCACTAGTCTCCTTCTTAATCCAAATGTCGTGAAAGTGCTCATACATTCTTTCCTTCAAGGCCCTCTCCGTCTTTCCTATATAGAATGCAGGGCACCTTTCACAAATAGCCAAGTACACTATCATTTTGGTGTTACAATTGCCTCTACAAAACCACACTATACTGTTCATACCATTTTGTAAACATATAATGTCCTCCTTAATAATGCGTGAACACTGTTTACAGTTACCACAAGAACTAGTTGCCTTACGTGTTACACAATTGGGTGTCTCCATTTGTTCAAATACTCTCTTGAAATTCTTTCCTGTTTTAAAGGAAAATATGGGTTCACTCCTCACTACTTCATACAACTCTTTGCCAGTTTTTAACATGCTCCAATTGGCTCTTAAAATGTCAGTGAATGTATCTGAAAAGGTATTAAATTCAGTTACACAAGCCCTTTGGAATTTATTGTCCTCCCTTCCTTTAACTGAATTATCCAAAGGTTTACCCAATAAAGCCTTATATCTAGTACCCCACCCTCTGTATATTTCATCCAACACACCCTGGACCAACTCTCTTGGATACCCCCTCTCCATAAACTTCTCACCAAGGAAATTAAGTTCCCCAATTAAGTCAGCTTTATCTGAGGTCATTCTTGCAATACGTACTGCCTGTCCTTTTACAAGACTTTTTACACATTTTTCTTATTATTTTATTATTATTTTGATTACATCTATTTCATAAGGCATTATCTTAAAGGTTTATGCATGTGTTTTGCATTATATATGGACTCGGGTCTTTAAAATTTAATTGTAGCTAATTTATGAGCGGTATAAAAGTAATGTGATGTAATGTTGAGTTATCTGATGAAGTTTTGCATACAAGACGAAAGTGCTTATTCTGGTTGGTTATTAAAGTATTTGCTACCATTTTTGAGTTTGGACCTCTGCTTGCCGTTGGCTGCTGAGTATTTACAATTATATTCTTGTTTTGAGTTTTTTCATTTTTTTTATATCACAAAAACCTGGCATTTTAGCAGGGGTGTATACACTTTTTATATTCGCTGTAATCTCTCTCATCTGTTCTCATCTTCCTGCTATACATATTCATAAATAGTACTTTGTCTTCTCATTTCCTTTCTATTTTCTGTTTATTCTACACTTTAACGCATGCCTGTCTCTACACTCACAGTATTTCAGCTAACAAGTGTCATTTGTATCCTCTCACCAGTCATATCTTATTCTACTTCAGTACTGACACCAAGTATGTATATGAAGCGGTCCTTTCCTGAACCTTCAACTGTACTGCCTGCCAAACAGCAGAACAGGTATTCCAAAGGCCTTGTGTTGTCTCCCTTCACCGCATCAAGTCCCAAAGAGTATTCATTACCATTACACTCTCCTTCTTTGAAGATTCAGAGGAGTGCCTTGTGCAAAATAATGCATGATCAGAGGAGTGCCTTGTGCAAAATAATGCATGAACTATCCTGCAGATTCACCACACACACACACACACACACACACACACACACACACACACACACACACACACACACACACACACAGATGAAGATGGTACTGACTCCCATCTTTCCTTCCTAAAAGTTTCCAAGTTTATGAAAAAAAAGTTTCTAAAAAACCTTCAGTCGGATAGGTAATTAGAGATCAGTCTAAAGGTTGCAACATGGTTTGTATACCTTGCATATGTTGAAAAGAGAAAGAAATTCAAAACCTGAACATGCAGAAATCCATCTTAAGTGACCACTGAGGCTTGTATTGCAGTCAGTAGGACCATATGGTCAATAAAACTTACACCAGCAGCTCAACCCCTGCCCCCTTCCCATCATGCACCTTACACACGCACTTCTCTCTGTCTACTTCTTGCTTGCAGTGCAAAAGCTTTGGCTGAGATAAAATGATCACAGGCAACACTTTAACTTTTTTACCACGGGAGGGTGGGGGTGGGAAGTGGAGGTAGGGCAGTCCACAGGATTTGAAGACTACCTTACTCCAAAACACCCATCTCTCGCATCCACTGGAGAACAGATGAGCTGGAGGGCTGTCACCCCAAGAAGAAATGAATGGGAAAGCTGGGTACAGGAATGGTAGTCATTTTGTTGATCCTTCGTATTACAAAAAAAAATCTACTCCTGTCTCCATAGTCCTAGAATGCCAGGTATCATGTTTAATGCCAGCATTTTTTTTTTCCTCTGTGTCATCGTGGCACTGTTGTTGGTTCTGACATCTGCCTTAATGGCATAGCTTTCCTTGTTACACACATTGGTGTTACCAATGCGGACTTTATTGATGCTGGCCATTCCTTTTGGGTCTGAATTCTATTCCAGTACCCTACCCACAGTAGATTATCTTGATGTTGGTCTTTCCACTGTTAGTAAGACTTCATGCCTTGTCATCCTGCCTGTTGCCATTTTATTTAGTACAGCTGGTTCTGGTACAAGTGTTTCTGGAATTGGAGTTTCAGACATTGGCTGTAGTGCCTTTGTTGGCCTTTCTCAGATGTTGATAGTTCTGACGTCACGTTTTCTGGCATAATCTCCCCTGATATCACTGATTTCAATACAGAGTATAAAACAGCTTCTATCCAGAGAGTCTCCTGCCTTGTTTTGGGACGCACGTTCAGAGCTATTTCTGATCACAGTGCTTCTGGCATTTCCTCAGCCTAGGCTGTTATTCCCAGATGTAGATTTCCTTGTCTTCTTCCCTTTTGCATTAAAGTACTCCTTTGTGGCTTCTGTTCACAGGAATCTGGTGGAGTCCCTGGAGACTGACCCTCCCTCCCCCAGGTTCAAGGTTGTCCATGTAAATCACAACATATAGACCCTTATCTTGAATTTCCAACAGGCGATTATGGTAGTAAACAAGAGGTAAGCTCTCCCTCCTTTCTCCTGGATAGCCCCTGTTTTGAAAAGATTTAGCAGTGATCCAGTAGCGGTGGAATTGGCCCACTCACCCTCTCTCCTCCCCCAAAGTGAGAGTGTATACATTATTTTCTCACCCACAAACTTTCTGGACTGTCCTTTCCTTTCAGACTACCACCATAGCATATGATGGGATCCTTACACTATAGCCTCTGTCCTTGAGAAAGAAAACAATATTTTCTGGTCTCTGTGAGAGAGTCCATTTTGGAAAGAAACTTCCAAGCCTGATTCCATTGTTTCTGTGGCCATCTTTCAGAAAGCTGCCACTGTACAGATCCCTGCTGTCCATCTCCTTGGTAAGAAGTCTCAGGACATAGACTTGTTCCAGAAACATGTCTTTGCCATATCGTACTTGGAGGCACTGAACTGTTTAACACACATGCTTTATTTTCTGAGAGATATGAGAGAACTGTAGAGTATTGTAAAAAATTTGCTGGAGGTTTCAGTGAAAGGGAAGAAATTAGGATCAAGGGTTTGACTTAATCTTTTCTTGGTAATGTCATCACGTGTGCTTTAATACCATGGAAATGACTGCTGGAGCATTGAGATCTAGTATTGCCATTCGCCTGTACTACTGGCTGCAGCTGACCTAGTTGACTGGGGACTGTAAAGCAACCTTGTTGGGCTGCACCTTTAAAGGTCCCTTCCTTGTTTTTTGAAAAGTAAGTAAGCACGTTATTAATTGAAAGAGACATGGCAGGTCAGAACAGCTGTAGGTATAAAGTTTCTCACTGTCCAGCATTCCTTTCCCAGAATCTAGAGGAGCCAGTTATATATTTCATTATAGTGCAGCCTAGAGCAGCAGAAACAGGAAGGTTTTGGAAACAGATAACCCCCAGTCTGCCTCCCAAGTACTTCACATGTCTGTATCTGCAGTGGCCCCTAGAAAACCTCAGACTGTCTCAGGGTGGGTTGTAACTGTCCTAATTACTTTCCTGATGGTCTCCACATTCTCTCTACAGGAGGCATTTTTGGGGAGATTCTTCTTTAATGTCAGAACAGTAGTTTTATTTGTTCATATACTTAAAGTTCATATAAAACTGGCTTTGTAACCTTCCAAATATATTTTAAAGTAAATATTTACTTTTGTAATTATTTTCCATTTTGAAACTTTAGCCTAGCTTGGCTGCTGCCTTTTAAACTAAAACAGTGATCAACATAATGGCATTATTTGGTGAGTGTGAGCAGTTGACTGTATTACAACATTAACATAAATAAGAAAGTTTATGCTAGTAGCATGATTGCTGCTTTTCACTAATAGTGTGTCAAGGAGATGCATATTTAGTGCAGTGTCTTGTTTAAAATCTTTCATGACAGTGATAATTTAGAATGTGTACTGCAGACTACATATTTAATTAGAATTTCATAGTAATTCAAACTTTCTGTAAAAAATATTTTCTGTAATACCATTTTAAGCTGAGGACAGACTTCTCTTTGTACCCTTTTAAGAACTAGGTGGTGGTTAAACCTCATGACCTGCAGTCTCAGACAGTAGGTATTACAAAATGTTTAGCTGGCTTCCTTTCACAGATTGTATTAGAGGAAATTTATGATTTGTAAGTTTACTCTTAAGCATCTGGTTCATACCCTTGCACCTTATTTACAAAGTGCTGATGCACCAGAATTTTTAACAGTTAATAATTTCTTTACATTTTGTCAGTTTATTTGAATAATATTCTGTTTCTGTCTGTCTTATTCTGTGTAGCTCTGACATGAGCAGCCTCAGTAATACTTTGGCACGTGAATTCTTAAAAGATGTACATCGGCTGTGCAACGCAATGGCCCAGAGGGCAGAGGCCAGGGAGGAGGAAGAAGAGGAGAGTCATGTGGCAGTACTTGGAGAGTACCTCGTCCAAGGTCGAGGCTTTTTGCTGCTGAGTACATTGGACTCCATCATTGATCAGGTATCAAAATGATATTATTTCATCATTATTTTATTTTACTTTTGAAGTCCATAGGGACAATAACATATGTGGAGTGGCAGCCACAAAATTTAGTGACATCGCAAAAAATCTTTAGATGTTCATCATGTTTCACTGTTGCATTCATTACTCTTGGGTTATCCTGCTGGCAGGCTACCCTCAGTCGGCCAAAATTCCAAAGTCTAGGTCCGGTGTCGGTTGCTGTCGCCTCTTCCCTGACGTCAGTGCGCCAGGGGTATAAAAGATGCAGCCAACCCCATTTTCTTCAGTCTTTCTTGCCGCGCGGTGCCCGAAGCAAAAGCAGTTCGCAAGTGCTGGTCGGCCAACTCCTGAGATTTTCAAATCCGAATTTCAGAACTGAAGTCTTCATTAAAGTTAAGTACCCTGTTGGGGAAACGTTTTTCTTGCTCCAGACCGATGTCAGAAAAAGTTAACAATTGTATTTCTAGTGGGAAGCAAATACCTCATAAGGATTTTCACTCTTACTGTATTTCTTGCCTAGGCCCTGATCACAACGTTTCTAGCTGTTGGTTTTGTGCTAGATTTAACCCACGCACTATTAAGTGTCGGTGTGATTTTGCATTTCATTACTTTGGTCGAAGATTTAATTTAATTATATAATGCCGTCAGACCAGCCGACAACCGGAGTTTACAAAAAACGCAAGGACAAGGAAAAGGATAGGCATCCGAGGTCCAAAACCGATGACGAGGCCTCTGCTAGGCCAGTCACCGGTTCTCAGTGAGGCGCTTTTGCAGACCCTGGCGCCAACTGCCTCAGAGCCACAGGCCGCTTCCGACTCCCACGTGGAACAGACTGGGTCTCTGGACACTCGGAAATCATTCCCTCAGATGGTCCAGAGCCGCTGAGCAGGCATCGGCTTCTGAGGGTGTCTTCAGACCTACACAACTATATATTAAGCCATCTTCAGCTTCAAAGACAAAGACTAAAGCAGCTCTATAGACAAACAAACAAGTACAGCATTCTCCTACTCAGACTTCCATGCCTAAGAAACAGATGCTCAAAATGGCCGAAGACCTAATTACTTTGATCAGGGGTTCCCATCCCCCTCCTGATAAGAGGCCCAGGCAAGAGACAGAGTATGATTCTTCTTATCAGGTTTCTATTTCCTCCGATTCCTCTTCTGAACAGGATTACTCCATGCTTCCCTATGAGGATTCTGATGCTGAAGAATCCATTCCTTCAGCCTCTCCTCCTGAGGATTATTCTTTTGGGGAAACCCTGCATACTATGAGGGAGCATTTCCACTGGGAGAGCCAAGATTATTCTGAATCTAAGGAAAAGGCTCAGAGACTTTCTGCTACTTCCTCAGCACAGACCCCTTGCTATTCCACCTGTTCTAAACATTGTAGATGATGTATTTTCAGAGTCCGGCCTGTGTCCTGACTCTTTACCCCCTGCACCTACAAAGCCAGACAGATACTACAGGGTCCTGGATTCTCATAAATTCCTGTATAAAAACCCCGCTGCTGACCAAGAAACTATATCTCAGGGTCCCAAAAGGGTTAAAGCTCCCACTGCAAAAAACCCTGTCCCCTCTGATAAGGATTCTAGGGCTCTAGACCGATGGCGGAAAAAAGTCTACACTTCTGCTACCCTGGCTGTAATGGCTTTAAATTGTCAGTTTCATATGCTTAAATATCAGCAATATTTAATGTCACTGCTTAAACAGAAATTGTTGACAAATACTGAATGTTCAGAGAACAAGGAATTGCAGGATTTATTGCATGTAGCTGAACAAGTGGGAAAGCATACTTTGCAATGTGGATATGATTCTCTGGAGGCCTCTTGCAGGGCCGCTATTACAGGTTCTGTTATTAGAAGGCATGCTTGGTTAAAGGAACAAAATCTGCCTGATCATGTTAAAGCAAAATTATTAGATGCACCATTACAGCATGATACTTTGTTTGGTACTAAAGCAGAAGAGGTGTTGAAAAAAATGGAGGATAAAGCAAAATCCATGCAGACAGTCAATGATTTCTTACAGGTACAGCCACCCAGGTTTAGCAGGAACTGGCCTTCTAAAAATTGGTCCTTTCCAGTGTCAAGACAGACCACAAAGAGGCAGATACAGGCATCCCAGAGGCAGATCTTGGCCCCAAGGCTCATACAGGCCTAAACAATGGGGTGCTCCTACCTCCAAAAGCGGAGAAGACAAATCACAGCCTTACAGGAAACGGTCCCAATGACTTTCCTCTACCAGATCCAAGCACTTTTCTTTTGGCAGCCCCCTTGGGGGGAAACCAGCACTTTTTTCATCAAATTGGCAAATGGTTACCCAAGACAAATGGGTCCTGAACCTAGTGTCCCAAGGCTACAGGTTCCATTTTCACACTCTACCAAGGTCAAAAGGTATGCCAGACCTGCCACACAATCAATGGGCAGAGGCACAAAAACAAATTACAGCCCTCATGGACATGAGGGCCATTCAGCAAGTACCACAAGAGCAGGAACAAGGATTTTACTCCAGACTTTTCCTAGTACCCAGAAAGGACAAAACCTGGAGACCAATACTGGACCTGTCTATACTAAACTCTTTTCTGGAAGTTCCAAAATTCAAGATGTTGACTCTACAGCAGCTACTTCCCATGCTGGGCAAGAAGGCTTGGCTCGTAACTTTGGACCTAAAAGAGGCATACCTGCATGTCCCAATTAGACAATCTTGCAGAAGATACCTCAGATTCATAGCTGGCTCAATGCATTACCAATTCTCTGCACTGCCCTTTGGCTTATCTACTGTGCCCAGGGTCTTCACAAAATGCCTGGCACCAGTAATTGCGTTTTGCAGACAAAAAGAAATTCAAATATATCCCTACTTGGACGACTGCCTAATTCAAGCAGAGAACAAAGACATTCTTCTAAAGCATCTGGCTTTTGTAAAAAGATTACTAATTGGCCTAGGGTACACAGTAAACGAAAAGAAATCAAAACTAGTGCCCTCTCAAGAGATAATATTCCTGGGTGCAAGCTTAAATACAACTGCCCAGATGGCTTATCTCACGTCAGACAAGCAAAAGCAATTGACTACTTACTTCAAGAAATTGGCAACAAAAACCCACTTATCTGCAAGGAAAATCCTGCAGACCTTGGGTTTCATGGCATCCTGCATTCTACTAATTCCATATGCCAGACTGCATATGAGGAAACTACAATGGTATCTAAAAAGTGTTTGGACTCTGCATTGCCACAGCCTGGAGACAGTAATTGCACTCATTCCCTGCCTGCAACAGGAGTTATGATGGTGGGCAGAAGCCTGTCGCCACAACAAGGGTCTGCCATTCAGTTTACCCACCAGACAGACACTGACAACGGATGCATCAGATTATGCCTGGGGGGCCCATATGGCAGGAAAATGTATTCAGGGCACATGGCCTGCAAACCAGATGCATCTTCACATCAATCAAAAAGAGATGCTAGCTGTTCAAAATGCCCTGACAGCTTTCAAGGACCTACTTCACCCAGGACAGTTACTGATAAAGACAGACAACACTACGGTCATGTGGTACATAAACAAGCAGGGAGGTACACATTCCTACCCCCTCTGCAGACAAGCAATGACCTTATGGGACACAGCATTGGCTTTTCAAGTTCACCTGCAAGCACAATTCCTGCCAGGAAAAACAAATACTCTGGCAGACGAACTAAGCAGAAACCTCATGGATCTCCACGAATGGAAACTTGATCTACAAGTCTTCAGCATGGTAATAAGGAAATGGGGATGCCCAGACATAGATCTATTTGCCTCCCCTCACAACTGCCAATTGCAGAGATTTTGCACAAGGATTTACCACAAGCAAGCATGGAAAGTGGACGCCCTATCCTTCAGCTGGAAAAATCTAGCAGTATATGCTTTTCCCCCACTGCCTCTCCTTCCCAGGGTACTCCTAAAGGTCAGACAAGAGAAGCCAAAAATGATAATGATTGCACCAGACTGGCCACACCAGCATTGGTACCCAATCCTAAAGAGCGTGTCTCATGGTCCAGCATGGATATTGCCTCAAACTTCTCACTTGCTGACCCAACAAAACAATCAGATCCTGCACAGCCAACTCAGGACCTTAAATCTGGCAGCATGGCGGATAATGTAGCCATTCAGAACACTCCTCTTTCAAAAGCTGTTATGGATGTTATCTTGGAGGCCAGGAGGCCCAGTACCAAAAAATCTTATGCAGAAAAATGGAAGAGATTCTGTGCTTGGAACCAGGAACAAGGCATTGACACGTGTGTACCAAATATCCCTCAGATTTTACAATACCTAACTGAGATGCTGAACAAAGGCCTTTCTTTCTCATCAATTAAGATTCATGCCTCTGCCATTTCAGCCCACTACAACACGGAACCACCTATCTTTTCTCATCCTTTAATAAGGCAGTACCTCAGAGGGGCCAAAAACATTAGGCCTCCAAGGAGAGCACCAGTTCTAGCCTGGGACCTCAGTTATGTTTTGGAAAAACTCACACTGCCTCCTTTCGAGCCAGCCTCAACAGCAGATATAAATTTCTTATCCTGGAAAACAGCTTTGCTCCTAGCAATTACCTCTGCAAGGCTAGTCTCGGAGTTACAAGTACTAATGGCTGTGGAACCTTTCATCATTTTTCATCCAGACAGGGTTTCTCTGAGGATCAACCCTACATTTATGCCTAAGGTGGTGTCCAGTGTGGCCCTCAACCAAACCATTCACTTGCCTACCTTTTATCCAAATCCACAGAACAAGGGTGAGAAAATTCTGAATTCTTTGGACATACACAGGCAGTTACGCTTCTACTTGGACAGAACAAAAGCTTTCAGAAAGACTGAGCAACTTTTAATGTCATATGCTGCAGGATCACAAGGAAAGGCTATCTATTTCTAAATGGATAGGCCATTGCATCCACTAATGCTATTTTCAACATGGCAAGTCAGTGCCTAAGAGCATTAGGCCTCATTCCACCAGAGCAGCAGCCACTTCAGCAGCCTTCCTCAGAAGAGTACCAACCAAAGATATCTTAGAGGCTGCAACTTGGAGTTCAGTGCACACCTTCACAAAGCACTACCACTTACCTCTTTACTCTAAGTCCAGAGCAGGCTTTGCCACTGCAGTTCTGCAGGGCCTCATAGCCTCTCCAAATCCTATTTAGCCCAGCCACCCATCCTCAACTTTGGGATTCAACCCAAGAGTAATGACTGCAACAGTGAAACACAATGAACATAGTACAGTTGTGTACCTACCATAAATGTAGATGTTCGAGTGTATTCACTGTTGCAGTCCAGGTTACCCACCCTCCATCCCCCTTTTCTTTGCTGGGGCTTACCTGCACTTCTCTGTCCTATACAACCTATTTGGTGTATTTGCTTGTAGATGAAGAAAATGTTATTTTTCTGCATGCATTTTTATTGGCATATTTTTCAGCCTACCAATTTGGGGGCACCTGACATCTGGGACAAGAAAAACTGAAGAAAATGGCGTCGGCTGCATCTTTTATACTCCTGGCGTACTGACGTCAGGGAAGAGGCGACAGCAACCGACGCTGGACCTAGACTTTGGAATTCTGGCCGACTGAGGGTAGCCTGCCAGCAGGATAACCCAAGAGTAATGACTGCAACAGTGAATACACTCGAACATCTACATTTGTGGTAGGTACACAACTGTACTTTATATAACAGTATTCTAATCACTTTCACAATGTCACATATCATTTTGATTATTTAGTACTAACAATTAACAGCATTTTGCATGCCTTGTACCATGTGTTCCCACAAAAAAACCCTCCTTGCATTATATTTATGCCATTTCATATTTTTGTGTCACTGTCTCCCCACTCTCTCCTTCTAGTGAAGCATGATGTTGCTTTGCTGATACTGAGACAGCCAAATACATAGTCAGTGAGAGAAGCTGTGACATGCTTATTATGCTGATTTATTATGTTTGTGTATGAAAATTCACTCTTTTTGTATGGACGTTTCCAAACAAAAAACATACTTAGCATGTTATAAATGTATATGGCATACTTGCATAGCAGGATATAAATGTAAGTAGCAGGCACTGTTGACTGTGATTTATAATGCATCTCAGAACTTTAGGTACATCTACCCCATCACATTCAGTGACTGGCCGTTACACCTGCTGATGCCATTATTACTGAGAAAAGGCCTGCAGTTACATTTTATTTGTTCTTAAAATTCTGCCAGTATTTCTCTAAAAATTTAAAACTGGAAGATAACTGCTTTTACTGAAGTTAAGTAACAGTTAACAGAAATGCATGCTTTCTGTATCTACTGTCATTCATTCATTCATTCATTCATTCATACTTCATAATATTTAGCTGAAAATGAATGCATAGTTTTTGCACAGTTTGAGAGTTAACTAGGATTAATGGTGACCCTTGTTTTCTTCATAAGTCTATGTGATTTAATTAGCCTGTCCTGAGTCACTTGTATATATTTTGCATACACAGCTCAGCTGTACTTCAGCTGGAGTGGAAGGTATGACCTTAGCCTTTCATGAAGTAAAAGTGAGTGCTATAAAGGAACTGCACTTTAAATCAACATTCAGTAAGCCGCGGTGGTGCAGCGGTTAGCATTGTCGCCTCACAGCAAGAGGTTCTCCCATTTAATTCTCGGCTGGAGCGCCTTCTGTGTGGAGTCTGCAATGTCCTCCTAGCGGTCGAGTGATGCTAAAGACATGCAGGGTAGGTGCGAGCGTGAATGGGCATCCATTCTTTGAAAGTTGGGCGTCGGGCTGGCAACTCGGCACCATAAAAATCCACTGCCAATCATGAGCGGACTGGAGTTCTGCTGTGGCGACCCCTAACCGGAAAAGCCGAAAGACTTTAAATCAACATTCATTTAGAGGCACCGACATGCCTTACAGTGACGCTAAAGCCTTCACTTGAATTGGTCACTTAATGTAAAAAAAGCAAATTAGAAAAGATTAAAATATGTGGATCTGGCAGCTGTCCACATTGTCTAGTTGTACAGATGGTAATTTCTTCCTTTGCAGTTTTTTGTTAATACAGAGAAGAATGTTTCTTAAAAATAATAATCAAGTTGTAGACTCTTTAAGGGAATTTTGGCTGATAAGCAGTTTGCATTCAGAAAGGAAAGCATGAGTGCATTGAATGTTTGACTAAAGTGTCTTTGTTTTCATGCCATGATCATTGTTGACTACTGTTGTCAAGAATTGATTCAGATTGGACTGGTTCACTGAAACAAGGTGTTCATTTTCAGAGGGAGCCAGGGCAGATCTAGCATTCGTAGGTGAAAGTGAAACTTGTCATAAAATGGTGGGAACATGTTTAGTGCAGAACATGCAAGGGCATTTGAAATGAACATAATAAGGATGTTTGCTTTTACTGTAACACAGTAATACTACTTGGCTTTAGAAACTATGCTGAGGGGTTGGTTAACACATGACTGTGTTTAACAATTTTGATTTGTCTAGGATAGTATAAAGGGAAGTGGAAATGCTTCCATGATTATCTGATGAAGTTTCAAAAACTGAGACAAAAGCGTTTGTTTTATGTTTTATTTGTTTGGTTTATGTTAGTTTACTTAATAAATTAAACCTTGTCTGGAGGCATTTGTGCTGTGATCAAGTCCTCTGTGTTTTTATACTAGTTTGTGCCTTCTTTTCGTTCATTTGGGATTAGTGTCCTCAGCCCCAAATATGCTGTCAACATAGATTTTGACAATGAAGATGTAAACAGTCCTGCATTTTTAACCTTTGATGACTATACTCTTGCTCATTGCAGTTTCACCCAGAGATATTTCCCTGTCTGTCCCTTCAGCCACTCCTCCTTCTGGTAAGCAGGACAGGGGGTTTGAGTGACTCTTGCAGCATCAGTCAGGTATATCTGCATCAAGTCATATTACTTCAACATCCTTATTTCAATCCCCTCTGAGGTCTGGTAAGAAGCACAGGCACAACAGGAAGCAGCTAGACTCCTTGTTGAAGTCCCCAACCCCTAATATTGATAATGGAGATAGTGTTGATTCCCCCATCTCTTAAGAAAACAGCAGTTTAGTCCTTGAGGCCTTGTGGTGGCATTAGTCTGTTCCATTGAACGCATGGCTGGCCATCATGGAGGAACAAGTGGAAAAGTACAGTAATATCTGAATGACGTACACACCCCTTCTACTGCCCCATTTTGTCCCCTTGACAAAGAAAGGTGTTAAGCTTCATAAACTGTAAACAAATACTCATTTGGTAACCAGGTAGGCCCACTGGGCACACAGTCTGTTTACAGGGTAACCTGGGAGTAATGTCTGGTTAAGTGACTTGCTCAAGTTAACACATTTAAGTAAGTTAAAGCTGAGGGAATAAAACCCTATACCACAGGAACTCTAACTCATAGCGTTAGTCCCATACACCATTTGCCAGACTGTGCCCATCTTTGAGGTCTCACCAAACCAGTAAGGAAATTGTTATTATTCCTGGTTTTTGTTGTAGTTCCAGTGAAATGAAAGATCTTGGGTCGGTTTGGGCCTTAATTGGCCTAAACAAGTTCACCTCAAACAAACTTTATGGCTGGTCATATTTTACTTTGTTTACAGAAAGTAAAAGGGATATACTTTTTGGACTTTCAAGATTGTGTCTACTTGTCAAGATCTTTCCATTCCTGAATGGCTGTCTCCTATCTGCATAAGCTGACTGCACCTTTAAAGTCTGCTGAACTTTTGTTAATCTTTGGACATAAGTGTAAATACTGCAGAGTTCCAAATGAAGCCCTGGGGGACCCTTAACTTTTACTGGCTGCTGTTTAGACACTCTTGTGTTGCAAAGTATATCTTTCTTTGGACAGGATTCCTACCATATAAAGAATAATGTCTGTTTCTTCATGTTTACTCTTCCACAGTAGTTTTTTTGTCAAAGATCTAGGACTAAAGACAACAATTGATGTCCCTACATTCACTGCTGGAGTATTCAAAACATATGGGTTCCCCTGCCATGGAAGCCTGACGTCCAGCCAGTCTACTAAAGATTCCTGTTATTTTAAAGTTATGCTGAACATCACCAAATGCTCCCTGCGTAATGTAGGGCATAAAGGTGAAGTTCAGGCCTACCCAAAATTGTTACCAGTCTGAACATATGTTTTACACTGTTGGTCTGTTTACATGCATCTGTTTTTTGCCAGGTGGATGCATTTTTGTTCTCCAGTGACTAACTGCCTGTTTACTGTACTTGCAAGATAAGTGCACTACTAGAAATTTGTTTTTCTTCTTTTTGTGTTCCTTGGGGTTAATGTCATCCAGCAAGGGTAAATGCCAGTGTGGGGGACAGATTCCCCATGGAGACTGCCATGATAAGTGCCTTTTTTGCCTAGGTGCTTCTCATGACTATACGTCTTGTTCTAATTGTCAGGGGTTTGTCCTAAAAACCCTTCACAGTAGACTTTCTTCCCTTTCCTTCTGTCTTGAGAGCCAGCGCCTTAAGCTATTGGCTAAAGATACAATGGAAGTAATTTCTCACCCCAAGGGTCATCCGTTAGGGAAGAAGGTGAAAAAGGTACGACCAGAATCTTCCTCTGTCCAACCTCTGCTAGGTGTTTCTTTCAAGGTCATTACAAACCCAGAGGCTCACCTGACTGTGTTGTCTGATTTCTCTGCTGCGACCGTCTTAGAGGCCATTGAGGATCCGGCTGGCAACATGTCCAAAGAAGCTTTGCAGGTATGTGTTTCGGACGATCAGAGGAAACCGTGGTTGATTTTTTCCCGAGGGGCCTAGGGGAGTTCCTTAGTTTTTGGTTGGGGAAAAAGTTCCTGCTACAGTTCTCTACTGACGTCCTGGGTCTGAGCCTCCTCAGGAAGTTCCCTTAAAAAAAGAAACAAAAATGTAAACATGTTTCTTCTGCTTCTAGGGATCCTCAAAGTGAGTGGCAATCGTTTACTTAAGGGTTATTTTCTGCCTTAATGTCCTTAAAACCTCCTCTTGTATTTCAGATGTTCTTCGTGTTTCACTGTTGCAGTCATAACTGTAGGGTGTTCCTGCCAGCAGGCAGCCCGAGGTCGGCCAGAATTCCAAAGTCTGGGAACACCGTCGGCTGTTCCAGCAAGTACCCTGACGTCAGAGCGCAGAGGTACAAAGCTGACAGCCGACGCCATCTTCTCCAGTCTTTCTTGCCGTGCGGTGGAAAGCAGCTTGCAAGTCGTTGGTTGGCGCATTCAGACAACGTGCTTTGATTGACTTCGGTCCGAAGTTTTCAACTTCTCTTCTCAAGCTAAGTACCCCATTGGGGAAACTTTTTTCTTGCTCCTCCGATGTCAGAAAAAGTTAATAATTGTATATCGTGTGGAAAACAAATACCTCATAAAGATTTCCACTCTTACTGTCTACCTTGCTTAGGCCCTGACCACGACGTTTCTTGCTGTCGGTTCTGTGCCAGATTTAATTCTCGCACTATATCAAGCGTTTAGCATTTAATTATAGGATGTCGTTGGATACTTTACCGACAACCGGAATTCAAAAGAAACGCAAGGACAAGGATAGGCCTCCGAGGTCCAAACGGGATTCTTTGCAGCCGGAGCCAGCATCGGGTTCGGCGGTTGTCCGTGAGGCGCTTTTGCAGCCCCTGTCGTCCGCCACTTCTGAACCGATGGCCGACACGGACTCTCATGGGGAGCCATCTAGGCCTAATATTTTATCTGCTGCAGGACCTTCGGACGTCGCTCCTTCAGATGGGTCTGGAACCGCTGTGCAGGTACCGGCTTCTGAGGGAGTTTACAGGCCTTCACATATAACTATTTCAACAAAGGCAAAGACAAAAACTCCTGTAAAACCAAGGGTTTCCTCTCAGGCTGCTTCAGATTCAGCTCCCAAGTCCCAGAAGCAATTACTACGGATGGCTGAGGATTTACTTACAATGATTAGGGGTTCTCACCCTCCGCCTGAAAAAAGGCCTAGACAGGATTTACCTTATGATTCCTCTGATCAGGCTTCTGTGTCTTCTGTCTCTTCCTCTGACCAGGATTACTCTTTTCCTCCTTATGAGGATTCGGATGCAGAGGACTCTATTCCTCTGCTTCTCCCCCTGAAGATTTCTCTTTTGGGGAAACCTTACATGAGATGAGAGAGCATTTTCATTGGGAAGGTCAGGAATATTCTGCCTCCAAGAAGAGGCTCAGAGAATTTCTCCTTCTCCCTCAACACAGACCTTTGGCTATTCCTCCTGTACTTGATATTGTGGATGATGCTTTCTCTGAAGCTAACTTGAATCCTGATTCCTTGCCGCCTGCTCCTTCTAAGCCTGATAGATTTTACAGAGTCCCTGATTCCCATCAATTCTTATTTAAGAACCCTTCTGCAGATCCTGAAACTATTTCTCAGGGTTCTAAAGCTGCTAAGGTCGCTTCATCTAAAAATCCTATGCCCTCTGAAAAGGATTCTCGTGCCTTGGATAGGTGGGGCAAAAAGGTTTATACTTCTGCTACTCTTTCTATTAGAGCTTTAAATTGCCAGTTTCATATGTTCAAGTATCAGCAATTTCTTTTGTCTGTTTTAAAGCAAAGGCTTTCTACCTTTCCTGCATGTGCAGAGGACAAGGAATTACAGGATGTTTTGCATGCAACTGAACAAGTTAGCAAACATAGTTTACATTGTGGTTTTGATGCCTTGGAAGCTTCTTGCAGGGCCGCGGCTTCTGGTACTGTTATCAGGAGACCTGCTTGGCTTCGGGAGCAGAATTTACCTGAGCAGGTTAAGGCAAAACTGTTAGATGCCCCTGTTCAACATGATGTTTTATTTGGATCCAAGGCTGAGGAGGTTATTAAAAAGATGGAGGAAAAAGCAAAATCTATGCAGACTGTCAAAGATTTTTTACAAGTTCAGCCTCCTAGATTTTCTAGAAATTGGCCCTCCAAAAATTGGTCCTTTCCCACTTCTGACAGGCCTCAAAGGGGAAGATATAGACGGTCTAGAGGCCGGGCGCTGACACAGGCCTCTTATAGGTCCAGACAGTGGACTGCTTCTTCACCTAGAAGGGGAGAAGACAGACCTCAATCACAAAGGAAGCAGACCCAATGACTCCCTCTGTTGGGCTACAGGTCCTTCTTGCCTGGAAGCTCCTCTTGGAGGAAAACTATCTCTTTTTTACCAAAATTGGACGCATATAACCCAGGACAAATGGGTTTTGGATGTGATTTTAAAAGGCTACAAATTCCACTTTCATACTCTGCCAAGGTCTTACGGTTGGCCAGATCTGCCAAAACATCAATGGTCAGAGGCCTTAAATCAGGTGGACGCTTTATTGGCCATGAGAGCCATAGAACCTGTTCCACACCAAGAGATGGGAAAGGGTTTTTATTCAAGACGATTCCTGGTCCCAAGAAAACAGAACGCATGGAGACCTATTCTGGACCTCTCAGTATTAAATACTTTTCTGGAAATTCCAAAATTCAAGATGCTTACCCTGCAACAACTTCTTCCCATGCTCTCCCAGGATGCTTGGATGGTGACATTGGACCTGAAGGAGGCCTACTTACACATTCCCATCAGACAGGAACGCAGAAAATACCTCAGATTCAAGGCAGGCTCGAGACACTTTCAATTCTCTGCACTGCCCTTTGGCTTATCTACTGCGCCCAGAGTCTTTACCAAGTGCCTGGCTCCAGTAGTTGCTTATTGCAGACTCCAAGGGATTCAAATTTACCCCTGTCTGGACGACTGCCTTATCCAGGCGGACAGCAAGGATCTTTTACTTCAACATCTACAGTTTGTTCAGCGTCTCCTCCTACTACTGGGATTTTCAGTGAACACAAAAAAGTCACATTTGATCCCCTCACAACAAATGATCTTTTTGGGCACTCTTCTAAATACAAGCTTGCAAAAGGCCTTCCTGACCCCAGAAAAGCAAGTACATCTGGCATCAATTTTCAAAACCTTGGCTACTTTGACTCAGCTCACTGCAAGGAAATTCCTGCAGGCTTTGGGCTACATGGCTTCTTGCATCCTGTTGATTCCAAATGCAAGGCTTCATATGAGAAAACTTCAATGGTACCTAAAGAGTGTATGGTCTCAGCATTACCACAGCCTGGATACAGTGATACCTCTGATTCCCTGCCTCCAAAAAGAGTTCCTTTGGTGGTCCAGGACTTGCGCTTTAAACGAAGGAAACCCCTTTCGTCTGCCTCAGCCTTTTCAGATCATGACCACAGACGCTTCGGATTACGCTTGGGGAGCTCATTTTCTAGACAACTGCCAGCAGGGCTCTTGGTCAAAGAAACATCTTCACTGGCACATCAACCTGAAGGAAATGTTGGCAGTCCAACATGCTCTGCTAGCCTTCCAGAAACTTTTGCAACCAGGACATCTTCTGATTCATACAGACAATACCACAGTCATGTGGTACATAAACAAGCAGGGGGGCTCCCACTCTTACCCCCTTTGCAGACTAGCCATGAGTCTATGGGACACAGCTCTATCTCTGAATCTGCATCTTCAAGCTCAGTTCATCCCAGGAAAACAAAATCTCTTGGCAGACAGCCTAAGCAGAAATCTTTTGGATCCCCACGAATGGATGCTGGACCCCAACTTATTCAACAGGATTACAACAGTTTGGGGTTGTCCCCAGATAGATCTGTTTGCATCCCATCTCAATCATCAGTTGCCTCTATTTTGCACCAGGTCCTTCCACAAAACAGCATGGAAAGTGGATGCCCTGTCTTTCAGTTGGAGGAATCTTTCGGGATATGCCTTCCCTCCTCTTCCTCTTCTGCCTCGGGTGCTACTGAAAATAAAACTAGACAGACCCAAGATTATCATCCTGATAGCTCCAAATTGGCCTCAACAGTTTTGGTATCCAAACTTAAGACACCTGTTCTTGGAACCTCCTTGGATTCTGCCTCTGTCTCCTTCCCTTCTGTCCCAGCATCATGGTCAGATGCTACACTCTCAAATCAAGACTCTTTGCCTAGCAGCCTGGCTCTACAAAGGCCTTTGATTCCTTCTGCTCTTCCCAAACAAGTTTTGGATGTTCTCTTGGAAGCTAGGCGTCCTACCACTAGAAAATCTTATGCTTCCAAGTGGAAAAGATTTTGTATTTGGATGCGGGATCGAGGTTCTGATCCTCTTCTACCTGACATTTCCTCCATTTTACTTTACCTCTCTGAACTTTTGCTTAAAGGCCTCTCCTTCTCTTCCATCAAAATTCATGCTTCTGCTATCTCGGCTCATTTCAACACAGATCCCCCCATTTTTTCTCATCAGCTGGTGAGACAATTCTTGAGAGGGGCTAAGAATTTAAGACCTCCCAGAACACCTCCTGTTCCTGCTTGGGATCTTAATTATGTTTTGGAGAAGCTTACTTTACCTCCCTTTGAGCCTGCTGCTGCTTCAGATATCAAGTTCTTATCCTGGAAAACAGCTATTTTATTAGCATTGACGTCTGCTAGAAGGGTGTCAGAGTTGCAAGCTCTCATGGCTGTGGAACCATACCTTATTTTCCACCAAGACAGAGTGGCCTTAAGGACCAATCCTACATTTATGCCTAAGGTGATTTCTAAGGTGACTTTAAATCAGACTATTCACCTTCCTACTTTCTTTCCAAATCCTCAAAACAAAGGGGAAAGGATTTTACATTCATTGGACGTACACAGACAACTACGATTTTACCTGGACAAAACTAAAGATTTCAGAAAATCTGATCAGTTGCTTATCTCTTATGCCTCCAGTTCTCTAGGCAAGGCTATTTCAAAACAAACTATTTCCAAATGGATTGCTCATGGAATACGGTTTTGTTACTCTCATTCTGGGAAACAGATTCCAGGCACTGTTAGAAGTCATTCTACTAGAGCAGCAGCCACTTCAGCAGCTTTTCTCAGAGGAGTTCCTACCAAGGACATTTTGGAAGCTGCCACTTGGAGTTCAGTGCATGCTTTCTCAAAGCACTACAATCTCCCTTTGTATTCTAAGTCTAGGGCAGGTTTTGCCTCTGCTGTCTTGCAGGGTCTTCTGGCTGCTCCTTCTTCTGCATAACCTCCACCCTCCTTCACAGCTTTGGGATTCCACCCTACAGTTATGACTGCAACAGTGAAACACGAAGAACATAGTACAGTTGTGTACACCTACCATAAATGTAGATGTTCGAGTGTCTTCACTGTTGCAGTCGGGGCCGGGCTCCCACCATTCCCCTCTTATTTTCTGTTTGTTCTATCTCCTCTTCCTTTGTGGTGTATTTGTGTTTCCTTTGGGACACCTTCTGGATTTTCTGGGGAACTTCTGACATCTGGGGCAAGAAAGGCTGGAGAAGATGGCGTCGGCTGTCAGCTTTGTACCTCTGCGCTCTGACGTCAGGGTACTTGCTGGAACAGCCGACACCGGACCCAGACTTTGGAATTCTGGCCGACCTCGGGCTGCCTGCCGACAGGAACACCCTACAGTTATGACTGCAACAGTGAAGACACTCGAACATCTACATTTATGGTAGGTGTACACAACTGTACTATGTTCTTCGTGTTTCACTGTTGCAGTCATAACTGTAGGGTGGAATCCCAAAGCTGTGAAGGAATGTGAAGACATGCTGTATTTTCCCTGGACTGGACAATATACCTCTGCCCACCCCAAATGTATTTTCTTATTATACACTTCAGAGCAATGTGTCCCAGTTTAGGACATCTGATATACTCACACGCAAAGTCAATTTAAATCTCACACATTCAAACACTTCTGGGAAAGTCTGACACAGATTTCCAGCTGTGTCCCTTCCCAAAGTAATATGGTAATGTTGCCACCAATCAGTGTGTCTTCATACCCTTCTAAATTATGAAAATTAAATATCAAAATAAATGATGGCTATGATCATAAGCAACCAGGCCTTCCAGGTGACCTGGGAGTATCAATCGGGTAAAAGCACACCCCAACCTCTAAAGGAAAAACACTGATTTTTCACTCTCAATGTAATGAAAAGCATTTAATAATACAGTAAACTCTTAGTTAATAAACACTCCTGGGGATTGTTAGATGCTGGGTAACTGTAGTTTTCTGGTTGCTTGAGAGTTACTATTGAAAATAGGCCTGACTAATACTGTACCCTATACTGTTTGTTTGGATTGACTTGTTCTTAGGTTGGGGAGAGAGGGAATTTATTCCAGTCTTCTTTTTTAAAACTCTAAAAACATAAAGTATGATCTGATGTTAATCTTCTTTTCATTCATCACTGATGGGTTTGGTTCCGAGCCCTCGGAACTGAGTCTACCTTTTTACCAAGCTCGCTCCAGGCAAAAAAACTCTCAAGCTAAGTATCTACCCAGAATGCCCTTCTCCCTGTTACCTCAGATCTCATTTGCCACGTAGCCATAAAGCCGCATTTCAGCCGAGCTGTCGGCTAAGTGGAACTTTATTTGATATTTGTGTGGAAAATTTTCAATATCTTCATATTTCATTGAGCGAATAGTATTTCTAGTGTGTTTTCTTCTGTCTGACCTTGTTTTTTTTTTTTCTTCTCTACTCTACCCATTATTACCGTTGGTAAACTTTCAAGTACCTTTGTTGTACCTTTGTTGTTATGGCCTTTCTTTTCTTACCTTTGTGGTATTCCTTCAATACCATAGCTGGTATTATCTTTCCTGTTCAACCTATTAGCTTTGGTTTTTAATAAGGTGTTTTCTTTTTCCTCTACATATCACTGTATTGCTATATTTGTGACTTCTTGAATGGTGTTTGACTTTGTTCTAGTTGGATTGTACTGTTGGCCTGTGGTGTCTTTCTGTCAATATGTCGGATAAGAAGGGTACTTCAGGTTTTAAGCATTGTGCTTCATGTAATGGCAAGTTACCTAATAGTGATTCTCACAATGACTATGTATACTGTTTGTGAGTGCCCCACCTGTCAGTGCAGCCTCCCTGTGACATTTGTCAAAGTTTCAGTTAACGCACTCTTAATGAGCACAAAAATAAACTGATTCTGAAAGGGTTACTCAAGTCTTCCTTTTCAGAGGCCATTTCTGCGATGGAAGTCTCAGCCCCTCCTACTAAAGACAAAAAGAGTTCCCACTCGATTCCCTCTTCACCATCGGGTGATCAGGGCAAGCCTGTAAAATCACAGGTCCCAAAGTTGTCTTTGGAGCATAAATCTGCCTCTACGGTTCCATCTTCCTCGGTTCTGAGCATCTTGAAACCTTCGATACCGGCACCAGTTTCAGCACTGGTCCTGCCTCCGGCACCGATTATAGATCTTACTACGCCTGTTTCGACTTCAACACCTGTGGCCACTTCGGCTCAGGGCATACCTTCGACTACTTCATTAGTCACCATTTTGGAACCGACCGTTTCGGCTCCAGGTGCCACTTCTGCAGCACCAAGCATTGTACCGACTTCACTGGATTTGACCCCTTTACTTCTGGTCTCAAAACTTGAGACTTCGGTGCCGGCAGACCTTGCACCACGGACCTGATACTCCCCTTCCGTAGATCCGTTTCTGGGCCAAATTTATAGCCCCTTCATTGAACGTCCTGACTCTCTGTCCGGAGTATCCACTAGATCCACCAGGAACCTGTCCAAACACGATGTGGTGTGTCTTTTGGCCATCTGTTGTTAGCCAGGGGGATACCCACACTTTCTAAGACCCATCCACCTGCAGGACTTCGGTTGACTTGTCCACGGACTCCATCTTACATTCCTCCTTTGACCATCTCGATTCCGAATTCTTCTGCTCTAACATCCTTCTTGGAACCCATCACCTTGGCACCTACAGTGCATCTCACTTTGGCTCCGAGTTTGCGTCTTTGGTCTTCAGTTCCTGCGGAACTGGTCCTTCCTCAATCTGGGGCTTGAGGGATGGGTGCTTCGGCCCATGGCACAGAGCCATCTTTCTCCTCAGTTCCATCCTCGTCTCCAGTAGCCGCTTCCACACCGATCCTGCTTGAGGCTCCACTCGTGGGGGCAGGTTCGCCAGAGTGGGGTGTGACCCCTGTTCCAAGGTTGTCTTTCTCTGTTCCGGGCTCCCATCCCTCTTTGGGCGGGCCTGCCTTCCATGCGATGGAGAGGGCTCTTGCTTCTGGCAGCACTCCTTTGATGTCGGAACCCGAGTTTTCACCCCCTGAGATACAGCTGTCACAGACAACCTCCCCGGGACACCGGGCAGAGAAGCCGCAGGATACCCGCTCTTCCGAGTCCTCCTCAGAGACCCCCACTGAGGAGCCCCCTCGAAAGAGGATGTGCAAGAGGAAGCACATGGACTACCTGAGGAGTCCTTAAGTGAAGACATGGACTACGATGATAGTGAAGGGTCCCCACAATCACCTCCTGATGATGTCCTGGAATTGCTAAAGCAGAGGGGTGACTGGAAGTCCTCCAACCCTTTGTCTGAGGAGTCTGTGTTCCTGCAGGCTTTCCGCTCTCGGCCTTCTACCTCTTGGGTGACCCTGCCTGCCAACAAGCTCATCATGCAGTGAGCTTGGAAGAACCCGCATTGGTCCAAAGGGTTACCAGTTGATGCTATGGTGGTGGCTACATAAAAGGATTTGGCTGAGGAAAGTCCCGCTGTCCATCCGCCAGACAGGGAGTCCCGGGCAGTGGATAGACTTGGGACGCGTGTTTCTGCATCGGGGACCCTTGCTCTACAGTTCCTGAACTATTTGGCAAATTTTACGAGGCTCTAGAGGGGCTTGCTCTCCAAACTCTCTGGGACACTCACAGGACAGTTGTCTGACAAAGTCAGGGACAAAGTGGCCTCACAACTTGCAACCCTGGAATCGATATCCAACTCGTCCACGAGATTGCTTTCACATGCGACCGAAAGGGCAGCTAGAGCAGCGGGTTCAGGCACTGTCGTGAGGCATCATGCCTGGATGCGCATTTGTGACCTCACGGACCCCTTCAAGTCTTCCTTTCTGAATGCTCCCATCGAAGCTCCGTCCCTTTTTGGCTCCAAAGTGAAGGACACGCTAGCCAGGTGCGAGCAAGACTGAAAGACCCTGTCTGCTGTAGGCCTACAGTTTTTCAATCCTCAACATACCTTCTCCAGGAATCAGAGGAGTGGAAAAATGTGGCACAAAAAAATCTGAGTCCTTTCCTTGCTGCACGTGGTAATGATACCCCCAAGGGTAGAGGGGGTAACGATTCCGGAAGATGCCCCTACAGAGGCAGAGGGGGTTCTCGTAACCAAGGGTCCAAGGATTCCTTCTCTGGACAGCCTTACCAGCACTCCTGAGGAGCAAGCCCGATTGCTTACCTCTGGAAACAGTTTGGGTTTGATTCTCTCTGCACCAAACTTCCTGGCAGTCCATTACCACTGATCGTTGGGTGCAGAGTATCATCACCAGAGGTTACACCATTCCCCTTTCTTGTCAGCCAAACCTTCCAAGAAAACTTCCTGACATTCTTCCCAGTCAAAGGGAAGAAGCAACTTCAGAGATTATAAAGCTGTCTCAAAAAAGAGTCATCCAGCCAGTCCCACCAGACCAATGCAGATCCAGATTTTACTCAAGATTCTTTCTGGTGCCAAAAAAGACAGGGGACTGGAGACCCATTTTGGATCTCAGCCGCTTAAACAAGTCCACTACCCAAACCAAATTCTGGATGGTCATGGTTCAGTCCATTCTTTCCATTTTAATGGAAGGCAATTGGATGTACTCGATAGATCTCCGGGATCCGTATTACCACATCAAGATGGACAAATGCTCCAGGAATCTGCTTTGCTTCCGGCTAGGGGCCAGTCATTATTAATTTTGTGCCCTGACGTTCAGTCTCTCTACAGCCCCCAGAGTGTTCACCAAATGCATGGCAGTGGTAACAGATCACTTGAGACTACTAGGATTCTGGGTGTTTCCATATCTGGATGACTGGCTCCTGATCGCCCCCACCAAGCATCTTCTGGTGTCAGCACTTGCATTATACTTTCTCTCTGGCAAAATTGTTGGGAATAACGATACATTGAGAGAACTCGAACCTTACTCCTACACAATAAATAGTTAATTGGATCAGTGTTTAATACCCAGTCCTGTCTAGTATCGCTCCCAATTCACAGAGAACTCTATTACCAGATTCGAATAACCAACACCTGCAAACAAGACCTCCTTTGGTGGATGAGGCCAGATGTAGAACTTTGGAGTCACCCATTTCAGCCCCTCAACCTCAGAGCCATTGTGACCACAGATGCTTCCATGATCGGGTGGGGGGGTGCATTTCCAGGGAAAGACAGTCCAAGGCACATGGTCCACCTCAGGCTTTGCATGCATGTCAGTGTTCTGAAACTGAGAGCTGTGCTGCGTTGGAGCCTTATTCTTATTTGTCAGTCAGACAATTTGTCATTGGTCTGGTATATCAACAAGCAAGGAGGAACCAAGTCCTACACCCTATGTCGAGAAGCCATCAGAATTTGGCAGTGGGTGCTAGCTTCCAACTGCTTTCTGATAGCAATGCATATCCTGGGCAGCTCCAATGTGATGGCAGACAAATTGAGCAGATGCATCCTCATGCCTCACGAGTGGTCTCTCAACCCCGAGGTGGTGACAGAAATCTTCAGCCACTGGGGCCAGCCTTCCTGCTACCTTTTCGCCTCCCTGTCGAACAACAAGTGCAGCAGCTATTTTGCCTTACTTCCCCCAGAGGGGGAGTCACCGAGGGATGCTGTAATCCACGTCTGGCCCACGGGACTTCTTTACACTTATCTTCCCATCCCCGTGATTCCACAATTTCTAAAGAAAGCTCTTTGGTTGAGATGCAAGGTGATCCTCTTAGCTCCGTTCTGGCCTCGACAAGTTTGGTTCCCCTTTCTTCGGCCTCACCTAGTATACCGGACATGGATTCTGGACCCTGTGCCAGATGTGATTACTCACCCCCAAGGGTTGAGTTACCCAAATCTGTATAGTCTCAAGCTGACAGCTTGGTTTCTCCACTTCTATTAGTTGCCAGGCAAGCTAACCTTTCTTCTCCTTTTTGACACAATTATGGCCTCTCATAAACCATCCACCAGAAGACTGTATCAGGATAAATAGAAACGGTTTTCCATCTGGTCCAAGGATAACATGCTAGATCCATATTCGGCTCCAGTAACTGCAGTACTTCAATACCTGGCTATGTTTTTTGATAATGGAGCCTCTGCCTCTACCGTACGAGTACATCTAGTGGCAATTTCTAATTTCTACAATGGTATAGATGGCATTCCTCTTATCTCTTTACGCCTTTGCAAGGCCTTCCACAAGGGGACCACTCATATCAGGCTTCCTGTTAGACAGCCTGTGGAACCATGGAAACCTCACTTTAGTCTTTCATTCTTTGACTCAGAAACCTTTTGAACCTGCTGCGAAGTGTGACCAAAAGTTTTTCTCTTGGAAATCATTGTTCTTGGTAGCCATCATGTCTGCCAGAAGGGTCTTGGAGCTGCAGGCATTGTGTATCAAGAGGCCCTATCTGGTCTTTCATAAAGACAGAGTATCATTTTGGACGAATCCATCCTTCCTTCACAAAGTTGTTTCTGAATTCTCTATAAACCAGACCATTGATCTACCAGTGTTCTTACCGAATTTTGCCAATAGAGGAGAGTACTGCCTTCACTCCTTAGACGTACATAGACAGTTGAGATTTTACCTAGACAGGACCAAACCTATCCATAAATCTGGACAGCTTTTCATCTCCTTTTCTGGGCCCAGAATGGGAGAAACGGTTTTAAAGGTTACATTATCAAAATGGCTAAGGGACTGCATACATTTCATCTATTCCCTCACTTATGCCAAAAGTTAAAGCTCACTCCACTAGATCTATGGCAGCATCTGTAGCTTTCCATTCCAGGGCTTCCATGGATGACATCTGCGCAGCAGCTAGTTGGGCTAAGCCTCATACCTTTATCAATCATTATAAATTGCACATGGTCTCCAGAGGGAGAGCTGCCTTCGGCTTAATGATACTCAGGAATGTCCTTCCATAAGGGCTGCCCATGGACTTCAAGGTAGCGTGGGATTCTGTCCCATCAGTGATGAATGGAAAGAAGATTAACAACATAAGATAAAGAAGTTATGTCTTACCATAACGTTCCATCTGTGTTGTTTATCTTCTTTCATTCATCACTTCCCACCCTCCTTCCCCCTCCAAAGGCTCCTGGGGGGTGCTTTGGGTCCAAGTGGTGTCCTAAGGTATTTGTGCAGAAGTGGCCTGGTCTTTACTTCTCTTTCTGTAGCAAACTCGATCTGAGGTGACAAGGAGAAGGGCATTCTCGGTAGAGACTTAGCTCGAGAGTTTTTTGGCTGGCGCGAGCTTGGTAAAAAGACTGACTTGGTTCCGAGGGCTCGGAACCAAACCCATCAGTGATGAATGAAAGAAGATGAACAACACAGATGGAACATTATGGTAAGACATAACTTCTTTTTTGGGTGAGGGGGGACAAGTCGCAGTACATGAAAATTGTACTGCATTTCTTAGATATGTTTTTCTGGTTGCTTTAGAGTTATGGTTGCTTGTGTTCCGGTTAATTGAGAGTTTACTGTAAGTAAAATGATTACAAGAACATAAATCAATAGGTTTCAGTAAACGCCAGAACTCAATCACCAGAAATGTAAAATTAAACTGCAGGCCAGGAGTCCATTATTGTAGAAAAACTCTTATCTTAATAACTAGGCTTTCCTAATGTAACTAAAGAATACTGGCCCTGAGATCTAATCTAACACATAACAGCATGGCAAAAGGCAGGCTTAGTTTTTGGTGAGTTCTCGTTCATGGGGGTTCGCTGACTGCACAGCACTTTAACTGATCGTACTTCACAAAACTGCTCAGCACTTGACAAATTGCAGATTCAGCAGTCTTATTTTAAAAATAACAGTCAGCTGCTTAAAAAAAGTTATTTTTCGGTCAATCAGCTGTTTAAACAATCACTTAGCAACTAGGAACATTCTAATGACATACTCACTGTTCAGCTGATTCTGCACAGGACTTTAGAATGTCCCTCTTAAACATGCACAATTAGAAGTGTATCAAAACACTGACAGTTTCTCTTAACATTTTGTATAAACAGGGAAATACTCAACATTTTAAAATGTATTTACATTTCACAGTTAGACATGCTGTCATACCATACAAGTTAATCCAGAATATATACAAATCTCCTGCCAAACATACTAACACAGATGACAGTGTTTCTCATTTTCTTCACGCCCATCCATTGATCCAAGTTATGCTTGAATGTGGTCAGGCATAAGCATTGTTTTACAAGGATGTTTAGTCTGTTCCAGTGCAGTGGTATCCCCTGTGAGATGTACCATTCCCTCCGAATCATTCTGTTAATGTTTCAGAAGAGGTTTAGTTCCTGGAATTGAGCATTTCTGATACCATTTGACTTGTGGATGTAACGTAAGCCCTTCAATAATGGTTCAGAGGATGCCTTTTATGTTAGACACAAGTCATCTGTTAGAAGTCTCTAAGAGACTGAATATAGCAACAGGGCTTTGAGGCTGTCCATGTAAGTCCTTGTCTCCTTTTGTAAGATATCTCTGCAGACATTCCAGTTGTTGCATGTGCCTGGACAGGTACATGCCAAAAATTACATAATCCATGACTCTCCTAGTGATGGCTGTTTACGGGGGGAGATATTTTGCCTTTCTTTGATGTTCACAGCCAAATCAAATTTATGTGGACTTGTTTAATAAACAAATGAGTTTGAAAGTTACAGAATATAAAACTAAAATTAACCGCACTCAAAAAAATTGAACGAAGAGAAGAAATTTTAACTAAGAACTGAACTTCGTGACAATAAAAGCATTCAAAAAAATAGTAAATCACACCAACAACTCTTGTAGAACTTTAGCTTGCCTTATTTATTATCAAGACTTCTTCAGAAAGACATGTTTCATAAGTATGAGCAACCATTTTCACTTCCTTTATATACATTAGTTCTAGCAGGCCATTTAAATTAACAACAGTTCCTTTCCAATAGTAAAGTGTGAACAAGCAGGGTGCTGTGTGCATTTTCATTAACATTACAATCGCAGTTACATAAGGTAAATTAGTCAGACAGTAATAGCCTTGTGTTGCCGTGTGCATACTAAAAGGGATTGTGTGCAAAAAGGGATCGTGTGCAAAAAAGGGGATTGTGTGCAGAAAGGGACTGTGTGCAAAAAGGAATTGTGTGCAAAAAAAAAAAAAAATTAAAAAAAAAAAATATTTGGTGGGAACCAGGAAGGATGACAGTCATGCTGTGATGATTCTAATATAAACACATTACTTATGATTCTTTGCCTCCAGAGGTAAGTAAAGAAGGGAGAAGGGAACGGAGGAAGATGGAGGAGTCAGGTAGAGAGTCCTACTATGCTTAGGTATCGGTGTGTGTGTGTAGAGTAATATGTGTGGGTATGCCACCTGATGGGGGAGTGGGAGGAATGCGGTGCTAATGAAAATGTACACAGCACCCTGCTTGTTCACACTTTAATATTGGAAAGGAACTGTTGTTAATTTAAATGGCCTGCTAGAACTAATGTATATAAAGGAAGTGAAAATGGTTGCTCATACTTATGAAACATGTCTTTCTGAAGAAGTCTTGATAATAAATAAGACGAAAGCGCTAAAGTTCTACAAGAGTTGGTGTGATTTACTATTTTTTTGAATGCTTTTATTGTCACGAAGTTCAGTTCTTATATTTATATATATATATATATA